>NW_007258970.1:2178-3243 GCF_000164805.1 Carlito syrichta | reverse complement strand
GACTCCAACTCAAAAAAAAAAAAAAAAAAAGGAAGGGCTTGACAGTAATGGGAAACTGCCGGGGGTGGGGGGGTGTGGGGAATGGGGTGAGAGACCCAAGAGATTAAAAAAAAAACTCTAAGAGAACTATTACTATATGATTTCCTACCCCACGTTCACTGTATTTGTTTGCAGTGTTTGTACTTAGAATTTTGTTAAGTTTAATTTTTTTTGTCTCATAAAATAACCGATTGCTTCCACAACTGCTGCTAGCAGTATGTGAATGTCAAGTAATAAACCCCTCCCGGACATTCCTTTGCTTAGCCTGCCTGCTGACATTCCACTCTGCTCATTTAGCAGCTCCCCCGCCAATCACAGGTAGCTGAGCGGACCAGACCAATCCCAAGTGCCCCCGTACCCATTAGGAGAAATTACCCTATCATGTAAAAACAAGTTTAAAGTTCTTTCCCCTCCCTCTGTAATGATGTATAAAAACTGCTTGCCATGCTGGATCGGGGCTCTCATCCCTGAAGCTGCTGCTTCGGGCGTGAGCCCAGACTCGAGCCTGAATAAAGACCCTTGTGTGTTTGCATCAGAGCTGGCTCTTTGTTGGTCTCTCGGATTCTGAAATTTGGGTTTAACATTTGGAGGCCCCAGCGAGATTTTTTTTATTCCAGAGACCTGCAACCCCAGCCTGTAGGGTCTCTATATGGGGGAGTGCACTGTATTGTCTGTCTGTCTGCTTAATTGTTGCTCGTTCTTAGCGCGCTTCTTGTAAGTTATTGATATCTATTTTATAAGACCAGAATAAGGTTAAGCGGACACGCTATCTAGGACCACTGGCCAGAGATCTTGGGAGACATCTCTCAATCTCAGAGGGAGCCTAGGTGCTGGAAAGTGCAGGCACAGAGGGGGTCCAGGTGCGAGAGGCACTGACTCAGTAGCTCCCGGACGCAGTGGCGGTCTGAGAGAGGGGGTCGTCTGGTATGCCCCCATTCGGAGGATAGCGCTGTCCTCATATCTGAAGGTAGGCCAGCACCAAGAGGTGTGGGCTTGCCTTCAGATCGGTTTTGTCTTTGTCTCTAC
>NW_007258970.1:1447-2158 GCF_000164805.1 Carlito syrichta | reverse complement strand
GGAGCCTGCGAGCCATAGTCTGCACTTGGCAGAGAGAAAACTGAGAACAAAGAGGATTAATGAGCATGAGCAAACAAACAAAAAAAAACTTTCAAGGTGAGTATAAAAGCTTACAAATTCTAAATACTGCTGCAAAAGAATTTCTGCTAATAACTAGTTCTATCATTTCATTTTAAAAGTATATCCTAGAATTTTCAGCCAAAATAAATAATATAAACAATATAAGATGTATTTAGCCAATATATAAATAATATAAAGTATGTTTTTAATAATACATTTTTGTTCTATAATAGAATGGCTGGTTACAGAAAGCATAGAACAAAAATAGAAAGTTAAAACATGTAAAAGAATGGTATAAGTTCATCGAACATGTTAGGTAAAAGTTAATGGAAACAAATAAAAGAAATTCTGTAAACTCTCGAGGCTAAAAAAGTTAGTCTGTGTTGGGGGTATACCAACCTATCAATTGCTAACAGTTGTCTCTCACTTTGAATCTGTTAAAAAGCTGGTTATGTTATTGTGCTTTGTTTAATGGGACATATGGTCTTCTAAAAACTTGATTGGCACATATTTTTCAATGTCATCTTGTCTCCTCTTATTTAAGTGGTGTCTTCTCCTAACCCACTGGCACTGTTAAAATTTCTGCCTTTTATTCCGGCTACTCGGAAGGCTGAGGCGGAAGGATCTCTGGAGCCCAGCAGGCCGAGGCTG
>NW_007258970.1:0-1222 GCF_000164805.1 Carlito syrichta | reverse complement strand
CTTTTGTTGTTAAGGTTATGGAAAATTGCCTGTTGTGTATAAGACATGTTACTGGTTATCTTAAACTCTTTCCGGGGACCACTCCCCCTCCCTTCCTTAGCCTGCATTCTCCTTCATAAATTCTGAAGGAGCTCATTCTAACCCACCTGTAAAGAAATGGAGAAATGCAATGTAAGTTAATGCTAGCCTTAAAAAATAATAATAATTTTGTGACCTTTCTCTGGCAACCAAGGGAATGAATAGGCTGTTCTCATTTTCAAATGCTAAAAGCCAGGTTAATTGAAACTAAATCCGTTTCTGAAGGTTTAGGCCTTGCCTAAAATCGTAATCCACTGCTTGTCCCTGTAAAACTTTACGAAGTCTCTCAGAGTCTTGTAATGTATGCTGAGTCTCTACTTTATACTGTAATGTTAAATAACACTAATGCTTGTGTTTTTTGGCTATGCTCATTTAATTGTCCACATCTTATGACTAAGGCTGCTGTTTAATAATTCATGAGAATTTTTAACAATTTTGCCTGTTTAGAAATAAATAGGAACAGAAAATTTTACATCTTCGTGGTCTGTTCACTCCAAAAAAAAAAGGAGAAGAACTCCAAAATGAGCACCAGCCAGAGGAAAGGTAAACAAATTGGCAGTTGCCACTAAAGGCAAAAGCTCCAGCCACCCAAAAAAAGGCCCGATAAAGATAAACCTGCTAAGGAGATGGTGCGGCCCCTCCTGAAGGGGAGGGGAAACACCTAGCTCAGTGATAGTGACTGTTGACTGAAGGGGGAGGGGCACGGCCCACCACGGCACTCTGTATGCCATCCACTCAGAGAATCCTTGGGTCTATATAAATGTGGCTGGGGTCCAAATTAATTTCTTAATTAATACTAAGGCTAAGTTTTTAGCCCTTGTGCTCATACTGAATTTTTTCCTCCTGAAACCTGCTCTCTAGTGGAATTAAAGGTGTTCCAAAAACTAAATGTCTCACCTAACAATTACTAAAAGGTAAATTCAAATTATGACTGTAAAAGGTTATCTATAAATAAATAAATAAATAAAAATAAAATAGTAAAAGCACACCAAAATGGTATGAGGAAAGTTAAAAAAATATATACATACAAAAGAAGTTCTATAAACAATCTAGGCATAATAAAGTCTTTTCTGAATGCAAGTCTCCAAACATTTTTCGAATTTCTCTTCAAATTTTTATATAGAATTTACTTAAGTGCCTAGTT
>NW_007258969.1:6818-7617 GCF_000164805.1 Carlito syrichta | reverse complement strand
AACCAGCGATTCCATGCAAGGAATACGCAGTCAGGACGGCTGTGACCCAGAGAGTGGCGGTGCCACGAGATACCTCCATTTGACGACACCTGTGGGGATGCGACAGGGAACATGCAACTGTGCAACAAGGGAGGCACCATCACAGCAACATCCGGCTTTGCACAACCAGAGGTTCTACAACCAGGAATCCTCCAGGTCGGCTCCTGTGGAAACTTCTTACAAAAAACGACCAGCCCCCAGCACCTACGACAGGCGAAACTGCCTCCATGGAGCACCTAGCATTGCTGCGGCCAGCACTGGCCAGAACGAAACATGCAACTGGGCATCGACCAAGAAAGCTCTGACTCACGACACTGACCTACCTCGTAAGCTTGGATTGTGGCGCATTCGCCTGGCCTCGCTGGTGAAAGTGCTGATGTGAAAACAGTTCTCATACTGCACAGAGAAGAAGGGAGAAGTTCCCCGGGGCTGGAGTCCCCATCCCTGGCAGTTTGCATTCACTTTAGAAAAAGTATCCTCAGGATATTCATGCCAGAAATATTCCACCATTCATGTCTCTTCTCTTACTCTCTAACAGAGGCATTGCCAACTTTCAGAAGTCAGACCCTACCTGCATCCTAAAACCAGATCCCTAAGAAGGTTCACATTGGAGCTGGATGGAGATGCCAGGTCCTCAAGCTTCAGTATCTAGGCAAATGAGTTAAGGAGCACTTAGCAAGTTGGGATGGGAAAGGAGGGCTCAGAGCTTCCTTACATTGTAGTTTTTCTTCGTTGTGTATACATGAGGAGCTGTGTCTGA
>NW_007258969.1:4921-6037 GCF_000164805.1 Carlito syrichta | reverse complement strand
CCCCCATCACCTACCCAGGATTTGTGCATCCAACAGTCACACCAGAAACATCTGTGGAAGAATTTTGCCTTGGTGAACCACAGTATTTTTTAGGGTAGCTCAGAGCACAATTTACCCAGAACACACCGTGGCTACCATCTCAGGGGTCTAACTTGTGCAAAGGAGGAGGCATCATGGGAGCGAACGCCATGGGCAGCGGATCATGAACTGGAGGGTTAAGTTCAGATTTTACCACTTCTCAGAGCCAGGGACAAAAGATGCAGCCAGGCTATGGGGTTCCCGGCCACTACAAGTCACCTCTGCCTCCAGAAAACTTGGGAATGCAGGACAGTGAGTGCCAGGGCTCTGCAGCAAGGGAATTCTGGAGAGGGTCACTGACATCAGAATTGTGAGGCTCTAGTCATCTGCCTGAGAACCAGGGCATAAAGAGTCAGGATTTCTGAGGGGCAGCACATTGACTGGGCTTCTTGGAGGTGACCATGTAGGCCAATGCTATAGGCGACTGTGGCTCCCCCTGGGTCTCGGGCATTGAGTCTTCATCCAGAACTCAGCAGTCAGCACCATGATGGCATGCACGGTGCTCTCACTCTGGCAGGGACAGGAATGTTGCTCCTTGGTACTGGGGTTCAGAGCGGAGAGGTTCCGCACTGAAACAGAACATTCCCTCCAGGTGGTCTTTGGGTCCCTGCTGCTGGCTCTGTGGAACCATGGGTCTCCCTCACTGTGGCTTGGAAGTACATCACATCTTTCACCTACAGCTTAGGTGGCAAAGAGAATGGCATCCACAAAATCGCAGACCAGTGGTTTTTCTCCTATTCTGCTTGAGTAGGTGGTCCTATGTTGAGGGAGGAGATCTGGGTAGTGACCTGAAGCCTGGAAGTTAATTGCTGCATAGGAGGACTCTCCCCCTGTGTCAAAACCACTTTGTCCTATCCTGAAGGAAGTTGACCCCCTAGTGAAGAGATTGGATTAGGGATGGAAAACCCCAAAGAACTCCTGACAAGAAAGTGAGAAGCTCTTGTGGATGACAGCCAGCTCTAAATACTTGATTCTGGAATGAAAAATGCCCCAAATGATAATATTGCAGCAGTGAATGACACCCAGGTTTGGGGAAAG
>NW_007258969.1:0-4438 GCF_000164805.1 Carlito syrichta | reverse complement strand
TCCCCGCCCTAACATTTTTATTTATAAAAACAGGGTCTTGCTGTGTTGCCCAGGCCAGTCTTGAATGCCAAAGATCATGGCATCTCTCATCTCAGCCTTCCGAAGTACTGAGATTACAAGTGTGAGCCATGGTGTCCAGCCAGAACTTGAGACAAGGCAAGGATGCTTACCAGCATTTTGGAGGCAGAGGTGGGAGGTTTGTTTGTGCCCAGGAATTGAGGCAGTAGTGAACAATGATCATTTCACTGCACATCACGGTGAACAGCAGAGTCAAAAAAGTAAATAAATAAAAACCTCTGAGCTAGGTCCCTGCTCCCTTTCTACTTCAGGCCCAACTGTGAAACTTCTAATCTTGATTTACCCAACTAAAATCAATTAATCAAGTCCACAAGTGTAGAATAAGGAAAATGTTTTAATCCTTGAGTACAATTTCAACAGAAGAACCACAACAAGTTTGAGTAGATCTCAAAGAAGATTTATTTAGCATATTATTCAGTACATGGAAAGGGTCTTTCTAACTGAAATATATTTCTGGTAATTCAATAAAGCAAAAGAAGGAGTCATCACAGCAGAGAGGCTCTTGTGCCTGCAGGTTACAGTTTCAGTACAAAAGGCCACAGGGACAGTTTGACGACCCCCAGTAGGCTGTCTCAGACTCCTTCCAGGGCATTGGTAGAAGATGGTGGTGCTGTGGGCCAGGAGTAAGTCTGGGATTCCATTCCCTTGCTGGTTCCTTCATATTGAAAACTTGGTTTTCATCAGTTTCTGGAGGCATCCTGGGCTCAGGGAGGCGCTCTAAGTGTCTGTCTGTCCACCTACCCAAGTGGTGGCAACTCCTGGCTGGTTCCAACCCATAGGACCTCTCCTGTGGTAGTGTCTACCTCTTGTTGAGGTGACGGGATTTCCTTCAAGGTTCATTCATTGGCTCCTGGTCATTGATTCTCAGCAGTGTTTTTTAACCCCTCTCAACTTCTAAGAACAGTTCCAGCTCAGCATCCTGAAAGCATCTGAGACCACATCCCCACAGATCTGAGTTGGCAGGAGTGGTGGTTCCTCCCACCAAAGTTATTGAGTGCCCAGGTCGGCTCTTGATTCAGACCTCGTGGCATTTGGGTCTCTGGACATATCTGCCTCCACAACCACTCTTCCAAAGTTGACAGATGGAATTCCATAGCTTCAGCCTCCTAACTTTACCAGGTCTAGCCAAGTAGCTAATCTAGGGAAAGGGTGGATGACTCAGTCCATTGCTGACTGCACTTTTATAGCATTCTGTCTTGTATAGAATGTGAGATACAAAACCTAATTATGTGGGGTTACACTTGCTTTCTTTGTAAATTGCTTCAGTTGCTAATAGGATTATGATGGAAATCTTATCATTCTGAAAGAACTATTGGAATTCCTTGGGTTTTGATTGAATCATGCAATGGGAGGGTAGAGTTAGACGAAAAGCCCTATTATTGGCAGTTTTCATTCTAAGGGCAGAGTCTCTGTTTCAGACAAACCTAGACACATTATATTAATATATTTAATTATCTTCCAGTATCTGAGAGATGCTGCCTTGCTTTAGACATGGGACTCAGTAAGTTTGGGCCATAGTCCAAGACCATAAATGCTGGAGATGGACAGAAACCCTAGGCCCTCAAGAAATCATATGAGGTAGGGAAATTAGTGAAGGAGTAATTAGGTTGGACTGAGAAAAGGAGAGTCCTGTGCCAACTTAAAATTGTACTTTTTTCTTTTTTTGTCTGGGTTATGTTCATCAAATGAACATTTCATCTGGCTACAGTTTTCATACCTAAGGGCAAATGGGTTGAGTTAATGTCACAATTTCAATAGCATTTTCTATAATATCCTTATTTTTAAATGTAATTATATGCATACTATTGTTTGTTACTCTCCCTGCTTCCGCTATCCCTCCCATTAGTATTTTATTTAAAGGTATATTTCCCCCAGTACTGGTATTTATTTAATTATGTATCTAGATGTAAAGAGATTTTATCAGCTTTATTTAGGTATGATTGATATAAAAATTGTATATATTTAATTTATACCACCTGATTATATGGTATGCACTGTGAAATTATTACCAATATCAAGCTAGTTTAATACCATCACATCACACAGCTAACCTCTCATTTTTGTGGTGAGAACACTTCAAACTACTCTCTTATCAGATTTCAAGACCACAGCATTTTACGAAACTATAGTCACTATGCTGTACATTAGATTCCTAGAACTTTTTTACATAACTGAAAGTTTGTACTTTTGACTAACATCTCACTGTTACCCTCTTTCTTCAGTCAATGGCAACCACCATTCTACTTTTTTTTCAATAAGCTGACTTTTCTAGATTTGACATATAAGTAAAATCATACAATATTTGCCTTTTATATCTAACATAACATCCTTCATGTTCATCCATGTTGTTGAAAATGACAGGATTTCTCTTTGTAAAACTTTGTGAAGACTGAGTGGTACTCCATTTTTTATATATATCGTATTTTCTTTATCTTGTGTTCATCATGAAGTTTAGTTTTTTTTAAATCTTGGCTATTATGAATAATGCTACTGTGAATATGGGAATATAGATAGCTCTGCAAGATCTTGACTTCAATTCTAGTAGATATACACCCTAGAGTAGGCTTGTTGGATCATATAGTAATTTTAATTTTTATTTTTTGAGAAATTTTCATAATGGTTTTCTTTAGTCACTGTATCAGTTTCCATTTCACCAACAGTGTAAAGTGTGTAAGTGTTCTGTTTTTTCCACATCCTTGACAGCATTTGCTATTTTTTGACTTGTTGATAATAGTCATCCTTTGACAGTATTTTTTTTGTGTCAATTAATATGAAGGTTAATTTTATGTGTCATCCTGACTGACTTGAGGAGTATGTAGAGAACTGGTAAAGTATCATTTCTGGGTGTTTCTTGAGGATGTTTCCAGAGGAAAGTAGCATGTGATTCATTGGATTGAGTGGAGATGATCTGCTCTCAATGTGGGCTGGCATCATCCAGTCAGCTGGGGGTTCAATACAAAAATGCAACTTCTCTCTCTTAGAGCTGGGATATGCTCTTCTCTTGACCGTGGACGTCGGAACTCCAGGCTTTCTAGCTTTTGTTCTCTAGGACCTTACTCCATGGCATTCAGGTTCTCAAACCTTTGATATTGAACTGAGAATTTCACCATCAGCTTCCATTGTTCTGAGACCTTCACATTTGTCTGAGCCACGCTACCAGCATCTCACTTCCCCAGTTTGTAGATTGCCTGTCCTGGGATTTCTCAGCCTCTACAGTCAATGAGCCAGTTTCCCTAATATGTCTCCTCTCATCTATCTATATATCTATATCTATATCATCTATATCTATATCATCTATTCCATATCTATAAGTAATTGAAACAGTTATTTGCATATAATTTCAATTTACATCTAAAGTATCAGGATATATGTCTTGCTTTAGTCAATATTTTTCACTTATCTGGCATACTAGCCTCTGATGAGCCTCTGACACACTTAACTTCCCTTCTGTCCTATAGTGGACACTCAGATAGACATTGGTCACCACCACCACATAATGGTCCTTGTGGACCTGTGTGAGTTTTCTAGAATATGTGCCAATGAGCAGAATAGGACCATATTTAAACTTAATTTTACTGAATATTGCCAGATTGTTCTTTCTTTAGGAAGAATGTTGCATTTACTTTCCCACAAAAGAGGCTTGGTGATATTCTATGTGTGCATTCCTCAGAAACACTTGGAATTGCTCAGTATTCCAATGCTTGTCAGGGGCTGTGTGCTTCTAGAGAAAGTGGATATGTTAGTAGCTCCCTTGTTGGGAGCCGGCCTTGGAGGTCCACGTAATTGACAGGGTCCTGGTGAGCCAAAGACCCCGGGCCACAGGGCAAGCCCGGGAAGCTAAGGCCCTTCTGTCTTCCACCTTTGCTGTTTGGTACCACCGAAGAAATTCTTTGCAGTTGTGGAAGAAGAAAATGGCATGTTTATGTAAAGTACTCACAGCTAACCTGAGAATGTCATGGTTCATTTTTCCATTTTCCCACTATGCCGCTTGGCCTTTTCTACATATGCAAGGGTTAAACTCTGAAGCACACCAAGAATGCTTTCTTTCACTTGGTTATAAGTTACTAGACATTGCTTAAGTAATAAATGATATAAGTATATTCACTTCTTATTTGATTTAGAATTATGCAGTTTAGTGTTTAGACATAAGGTTTTGTAGAAGCACAAGTTTATAGTAAGTTCATTATGAATTCATTATAAGTTCTAACACCTATCTAGGAGTTCTGTAGGTGATTTATAACACTTTCTTCACAGACTGAGGGTAAAGATTAATCATTAATGTTTTTACTTAATTCTTTAGTTAAATTTTAAGTAAAAGTTTATAGAGTGGATTTTCACTAAATTCATAATATACTAATAA
>NW_007258968.1:236073-236958 GCF_000164805.1 Carlito syrichta | reverse complement strand
CAGGCGTGTGGATAATGTAGAACACACTTCCCACTGCCCTGGAATCTTTCTAGGGCAGTGGGGCTGTAGGTTTACTCCCTGAAATAAAATGTGGTTAGCAGAGGGGAGAGAATGGAGCAGATAGTGAGTTGAAAAGGGGAGTGGAGAGATAGAGGAGTAAAGGGGGAAACAAACGAGTGTGCCAACAAATAGAGAGAGAGGCCTATACTGAAACAGATAAAAACAATAGACCACAGCTACAGTCGAACCAACTCTCATACAAACAAAAATAAAACATATAGTGATGCTAACATACCAGCTATCCAACCACCTTATTAGTGTGCTGTTCCTCTATACAAAGACATGGTTTACAGACAGAATAAAAGAGAAGAAAAGGAAAAGGAAAAGAGAAAAAAGGGAACAATACAGTAGGAATAGAATTAAGTCATTAAACTAATAGAATCAATGAAGCACACTCTGAGACATTTCGTTTAAGTCCAATGTCCTTTCAGGTCTGATTTCTCGTTTTCTTTTCAAGCTGGTAAATTAGTTTGCAGTTAGGGTCAGTTCCCCTGATCTGCTGTGAAGGACAGTTCAGAATAACCTCGGTTCAGAAGTTTGGTCTATGTCTTTATCAAGGTTGTTTCTCCCGTTTCGGTGTTGTTACCTTGAATCGCCAGCAGGTGGTGCCATCTCATCTGCTCGCCCCAGAGGGGGTGGGGCCGGACAGGAACAAGATGGCTGCCTGCCTCCGAGCAGGCAACAGGATCCCCACGCCAGGCGGACAGGACAGTCTCGGATGCAGGAGCGGTGGCGGTGATCCCAGCAGATCTTCCCTGAAGCGGTTTGGTGTGGATCTCCTCTGGCCGGGTTGTGATGAGCTCCCCGTGCCAGAGCCGCGGCGGC
>NW_007258968.1:148937-235916 GCF_000164805.1 Carlito syrichta | reverse complement strand
GGGGCGAGAGTCAGAGACCCACTGCAGATCTCCCTTGCAGAGGGCTTCAGACACCGGGTTGCCCAGTCGCCATCTTGCCGCCGGCTCCTCAAGGAATTTTTTAAGTGCCATATAGTTTCATTGGTGACCCAAGGATCATTTTGGAGCAGATTGTATAATTTTCATGTTATTGTTTGGTTTTGTGAGTTCTTTTTGGAGTTAATTTCCAGTTGTATTCCACTGTGGTCTGAAAAGTTGCTTGATATGATTTTGCTTTTTGGAATTTATTGAGACTTGAGTTGTGGCCTATCATATGGTCTATCTTGGAGAATGTTACATATGCTGATGAGAAAAAGGTCTGTATTCTGTACTTTTGGGATGGGATGTCTGTTAGTTCCATTTCCTCTAGAATATGGTTTAATTCCGATATTTCTTTGTTGAGCTTCTGCCTTGATGATCTGTCTGTTGTTGTCAATGAAGTGTTGAAGTCTCTCACTATTATTATATTGCTGTCCCTCAGCTGGGGACTCTGGTGTTAGGTGCATATATATTTAAAATTGCTATGTCTTCTGGTTGGATCAAACCCTTTATAATTATTTAGTAACCATTTTTGTCCAGTTTTACTGTTGTTAGCTCAAAGTCTGTTTTATCTCATATGAGAATAGCTACTCCTGCTCATTTTTTGTTCTCGTTTGCATGGAATGTTTTCCCCCACCCATTTTCCTTGAGTTTATAGGAGTTTTTGTGAATCAAATGAGTCTCTTGAAGGCAGTAAATATTTGACTTGGTTTTTTTTTTTTATACAATCTGCCAATCTATACCTTTTTAGCAGGGCATTGAGACCATTTATGTAAAGATTTAATAGTGATGTGTAAGGTACTATTCCATTCATCATGCTGGTTATCTTGCTGTTTTGTTTGTTTGTTTGTTTTCTCTATTGTGCTAGTGCTTCATTTTTCTACTGGCGTGCTTTAACCTTTGTTTCAGTATTTAGAATTTCTTTGAGTATTTCTTATAGAGCTAATCTGATGGTGACAAATTCTCTCAGCATTTGCTTGTGTGGGATAGATTTTATTTCTCCTTCACTCATGAAACTTATTTTTGCTGGATACAAAATCCTTGGATGACTGTTACTCTGTTGAAGAAATTGAAGATGGGGATCCAATCTCTTCTGACTTGTAAGGTTTCTTCTGAGAAGTCAGCTGTTAGTCTGATAGGTTTACCTTTACGATTTATTTCATGTTGTCTCACTACTCTTAAAATTCTTTCCTTCACATTAATTTTGCATAACCAGATGATTATATGCCTTGGGGATGGCCTTTTTACAAAGTATCTTCTGGGTGTTCTTTTATCTAGATGCTTAGATCTCTGGCAAAGCCGGGTAAGTTTTCCTCCATTATTTCCTCAAGTAAGCATTCCAAACTTTTTGCTTTCTCTTATTCCCCAGGAAAACCTATGATTATTTAAACTTTCCACTGCATTTTGTACTTCCCTAAATGATTATTTCCATAATTTCAGTTCTCTTTCTCTCTTTTTTTTTAAGGCATCTATCTCTTTGGAGAAATTTTTCATTCATGTCCTGAATAGTTTTGAAATTTCTTTATGTTGGTTTTCAACTTTCTCCTGAAGTTCACTTTCAATTTCATAGTCAACCTTTTGAATTACATGTCTAGAATTTCAAAGAATTCATTTTGGCTAGGATACATTGCCGAAGAGTTGGTATAGTCTTTTGGGGTTGTTGGGGGAACACTGCTTTTTCATATTGTCAGAATTATCTTCCTGGTTTCTTCTTATTTGAGTAGATGATTTCTCCTTATGTGAAGTTGACAGGGGACTGACACAGGCATTGTAGGCAACTTTTGGTTTTATATAGCCTTGGTGTGATGAGCTTCTCAATTGTCAGCTGTGGTGACCCTGTGCTGGGTACTTGCACTGGCTCATGGTGTCCTGAGTGGCTGGAGTGGCTTGAAATGATGTTAACTGGGGTTATCAGGCTTTCCCTGAAACTGAGGTATTATATTTCATGTTGTGGGCTTTACTGTTGACTTTCAGCTAGGCGGTGACACTTGTCAGCTGTGATGGTGGAGAAAGTCAGCTGTGATGGTGGCTATTGGCTTTCTCCTTGGTGTGTGTTGCT
This sequence comes from Carlito syrichta, assembly GCF_000164805.1. NCBI lineage: Eukaryota > Metazoa > Chordata > Mammalia > Primates > Tarsiidae > Carlito > Carlito syrichta. Next base: position 233,800 of record NW_007258968.1, on the reverse strand, counting down.
CCAAGGAAATGCCCAGTCAACCCAAATGGAGAACAAGGTTCTGAGGATTACCCAAGTTCTTTCTGTTTTAAACCTTTCAAGGGTTTTTTTGGGGGGTGATTGAGCCTGAGCACCCAACAATAGGGCATTCTTGGCTACCCCAGTGGGATTAGGAGGTAGTCCTGGGCCAATGGAGCAATATTGTTGTACCCAGTAGATACAGAAGAGTTTACACGGATAGTGAGAGGTTGCTATGCCAACAAGTCCCACCCTGTTCCCCACCATGGTTTCAGGCAATTTGCCTTGTGAACGTCCAAGTATAGCCAGCCACAAGACCTTAGGTGTTCTCACAGCAGCCTGCTCCAGTCAGGAACTGTCTCAGTTGATAAGTTTGCCTTTTGGGCTTGTAGCCTTCCAGGTTGGCTAGAAACTAGCCATGCTGCCCTCAAGGATTCTGTTCCTGGGAAATGGCAGCTAGTGCTGCCCAAAGCTTCCTTTTTCTTCCTGCACCACTCCATGTGGGCTTTGGCAGAGCATGACTGTGGGTAATGCAGTTTCCCATGAGGGACTGGAGTCTCGCAAGCCTCAGAGGGTTCTCTAAGTCTGTGGCAGGAGAATAGAACTCCTGAATTCCCTTCACTCCTGAATTTTCCCCACTATATGTGGATGCTGCCAGCAAACTGTGGTGGTGCAGGCAAGAGTTTGGCTAGTTCCAACCCAGGTCAGTTAATTTTACTCTTCTTTGCACTCTGTGCACTCTATTATCACTGCTTTGAAGATTCATAGGGTGTGCTACTGGTCTTGTTTCTCAATGAGTGCTGATGAAACTCTCTTTTGCTTTAATCCATAGGAGAAATTCCTTCTAGCTGCCTCATATTGGTCATGTTCTGGATATTATTTTTAAATAAAATTTTGTTTTGAGAAAATTGTAGATTCCTATATAATGGTAAAAAATAATACAGAGTACAGAGATATTCTATGTATCCATTTCCCAGTGTCCTCCGGTTGTAAAACCTTGCAGAACTAGTGTACAGTATTACACCTGAGCGATAGACATTGATCCAGTCAAGACACAGAACATTTCCAGCACTCTCTTCAACTTATTAGACAGACAAGTAAGCTTCTCTCACCCAATTTTCTTCCTCTTTAAAATAATAATAATAATAATAATATCACCTATTTCCTTGAGCTCTTATGAGAAGCCTATAATAAAATTTCTGAAAAGCACGTAGTATGTGCTCAAAAACACTATCTGTGATTAAGAATGTCCCATATACCTATTTTCACTTGTTCTGCTATCTATACCCTACTTTTCATCTTTTCTTTATGGATTAGGCAGACTGATTTCCAGCTTTCCTAATTAAATTGAATAGAGTTTAGGAAGGTAGAGAGAATCTTACTAATAGTATCAGAATAAACAAGAGCAGTCATGTTACTTAAGAGCATACTGTGTGCCAGAAACTCTTCTGAGTGTTTTATATGTTTCAATTCATAATAGTAAGTATATTATTACAGTAAATATTTATTTGTACAGATTGTCATTCAAATAAATTCTACAGTATTCAAAAAATTTTGTAACTCAAAATAATGCTGGTACATAAAAATGTTGACTTTTTTGAAAGTTTCTAAATTTCCATGTTCAATAACGTGTTCGAAGCCTTTTGATTAATTTTTGCTTCATCATATTCTTCTTCTATGTGCTATTTTCTTCTCTTCCTTCCTAAATTCTCAGGTCCACTTGGGGGCCTAATGAATGTGTATATGTGTGTATGCATTTATATGCAGATGCACAGATATACAGAAAGGGTAGGACAAGGAAACAAGAAGCAGAATTTACCTGTTTTATTGGGCCATTCCATTTTTAATAAATCTGTTGTGTTTTGAAGAAAAACAAGATAGCCATACTTGTAAAGGAAATAAGAACTGTGTGAGAATCTTAGCCAGGAATTTACACTAACAAACCAAATGAACACATACACTGATGGGGAGACCCAGAGTCTTAGTTTTCACACTTGGTCACTCTACACATTGTAATGTGTAATTAGTTATAAATTAAAGAAAAATGAAAAAGGCTGTGTTTAAGCAACTAGACTGTGGAATCCTTGAACATTAGTTATTAGATGTGGTATGTAATATTTACCTTTGTCATCAAGTGTTCAAAAATAAGAAAGCTTCATTCAGCAAACTGCATGACTGCTAATCAAAACTGCATGCATTTTTTAATCAGGGATTTTTTTGTCCTTTTTTTGCAAAATGAAAATAAACAAACACTAGAGGTAATATTTCACTGCATCTGTAAATGTCTGTTTTTAGGAAGATTTTTCTAGATTATCATAAAAACTTTGCTGTATAATAGAACTTTAGACATTTTAACTAGTTTTTTTAAAACTCTGTGCATTTGAACTAAATGCTTACTTTTCATATAACTTTTGTCCCAAACTGCAGAACACAATTTCCTTTTTCTTAAAATAATACTTCTGAAACCATCTGAAATAGCTCTGGACCTCAAATAGTATTTATCAAACATTTATATGACAAATTAAAAGCATGTATCATTAGTAGTTATTTTACAAATACAGAGAGCTCTAAAAATGAATGACCATTTTTTTTTTGGCAAGATGACAAGGTTTTGTGTTGACCCCTCTTAGTTCACAAAAGCCTATGTGGTGATAATTATGGGACTAAGAGTAAACCTAATTCAACACTTACCTCATTGTAGAGTGGCTTTTGGAAAATATATTCAGTGAATGATCTAAGTCTTGCAGGCCTCAACACATTCTATGTTTAACCAGTTACTCCTGGCAGCAAAGAAACGTGGTCTCCTTCCTTGGCAGGAAATATTCCTTCTTGGCCATAACTTAGATCTCAGGGTCCAAATCAGAGACGAATTCATAAAAATCTCTACATTAGAATTTCCTTGTTAGACGAAAAAAGCAGAGAAAAATGACGTTTGGAATTTCATTTCTTATTTTCTTATGTGTTTATAAGCCTCTGCCTTGCTTTTCTCCTTTTTTCTATTTTTCTAAATTTCATTAATTTTTGCTTTTCATATCCTCTTTCTACATGCTGTTTTTTCCTCTCCTTGCTAGATTCTCAGGTCCATTTGGGGGCCTGATGGATATGTGTATGTGTATATGCACTTATATGCAGATATACAGGTTTTCAGTAGGTAGCTTCAATCATAGAAGTTGGGGTAGAGTAACCAGGGACAGAGAGGTCATGGCCATAGAGTCTAAGAGTCATTGTGTACTGATGAGGAATGAGACTGGAAGGACAATCTAGACCTTATGTCTGGGGGCTCATTGCAGAGTCATGACCTGACCCCAGGTCTCTTTACTCCAAGAACTTGTCTGTTATGCAATGCTGCATACAGTCTTTAAAAAAAAAAAAAAGTCAGAAGAATCATTAACAGAAAGTTCAAGATTAATTTTTAATGCTGTACTTCCTCCAACACCAGTTTACACATAGCATGAATGTCTGAGAATAAACAAGTACACAAAGTTTGAAACTTAGAAGAAAAACAAAGGAAAGGAAGTGAACACTTTAGAAGAGAGTCATATTATGTTACGGGCCTCTTAAGCCCAAGGTTCAAGAAGTGAAGTCAGACAACGCAGAGGAACCATTTGGTTTAGAATTCCTTTACATTCTTTTAATCCCTTAGGTTAGCTAAAGGGAAATGATCTGACTGTTCTGCATCTGCTAGTGATTGAAGGCAAATGGGAAGCATCACGCGAGTTCCCATTCAAGAAATATATAGAGCACATGGCTATTGTGAAGGTAAACACTGAAAATCACAGCCGGGCAGATCTAGTAATAAACGCAGAGACACCTTCAACATATGGAGAACCGATGTTTGAACAGACACAGAATAAGTTACCCAAATCATGCCAAAGAGCAAAAATGAAAATAATTTATTATAAAATGTGTGCCTGCTAGTTCCTGTTATCCTCAATATTTAGTGTGTTATAAAGCAAAGAGAGTTATATTTACAAGGAAATTCTCTTGCGAGCTCCCTTACCTTTCTCCCTGCTTTAGTTCTCTAAACATTTTTCTGAGGACATTGATGCAACAACATGATAGAAGACTGATTATCTGGGGAAATTTGACAAGCATTTAACCAACGTTACAGGCATGTAGCATTGGTAGGATTCCCATACGGCATGTAATGGGCTGTGATTAAGTAAAAATAAAATTTGTGTTAACTAAGGGGTGCTATCCATAACAAAAGGAGGTAGTTGGGCCAAGTTATTTGCATTTACCCTACTAGACTGATCCATAAATTATTGCAAGAAGGGAATTTATCCCGTCTCAGCATGCCCATGTTAATAATGCCCATGCTTCTGACCACTGTGAACTAGAAAGTCGGGCCCCTAAGAGAGAAGCACAATCATGTGGTAGAGGTGGCAGTGGTGTTAGTTTTGATCAAGCAATATTTTTCAGATACAAGGGATGAATGGGAATCTTCATTCTAAGCCAAATGTGTCCTAAGCCAGAAATTTCTTGGGCTCACATCAAACTTAACTTCAAAGTTAAGTCGGCCGGAAGAGATAGAAAGAGTAGATTACAGGGAGGAAGAAATAGACGGAGAGAAAGAAAGAGGAGGAGAGGAGAGAATGTGGTACTTTTAAGATAAACAAGTTTAATCTAAAGAGAATAAAAAACATAGATTGTTTCCTTTGCAATCCTCACATGCTAGGTACAAATAACAGATTAATTTAAGGTTTATTTTGGTATCTTCACATTCACATTTCTCTTTCCTTCTAATGTTCAAAGACAGAACAACTTCAATTTTTACTTTGAAGGTCCATTGGTATTGATGTTCATTTTTCTTTATGATTAACCCTGAAAAATCTTTTTTTGGGAAAAAAATGTGCTTATCTTCAACATTGGATCTATTAATCTCCTTGTACAATATTATTGCCAGATTATATTTTAGTTTTTTTATGACTATTGTGAAAGTCACTTTATTTCTAAAAATATATTTGTATTCTAATATAAAGCCGAGACATAGTAAATATTTAAATATTAACCAATCCAAGATAGAGTTTTCAAAATGAATAAAGTAGAACAACCTCAAGGAGAGTGCAGAATCCTTAAAGTGTTCTGAAATGTTTTGCATTTTTTCTGAAACAATTTGAATAACTGTGTCAAGTAAGTGAAGAAAGAGTAATAATAAAGGGATTTGTTGCGTTCATGTTCATGTCACATTCAAGAGCCTGTGAAATTGTTTTGCACGGGAATCTAAAATGCTAGACTAGTTCTTGGCATAACTCAAAAGCGAATACTTACGTATTCACACTCCTTGGTCTTTTCCAAATATAACAAGAACAGCTTTGGAAACTCTTTTGCAAGCAAAATATATTTGGGAGGAAAAAAAGCTCTCAATTTAATTCTAGCTATAGGACTTAGATCAGTTTGGAGATGTCTGGGTCTATTAATAATGGTATATTTTTACTCATAAAATAGAAGTTTCATTTTGAAAAAAAAACTGACATATAAGTTTGTCTTGTTCATAAGAGAAAGTGTAACAGAACAACCTTCCTTCTAATGCTTCAGGATCCCCAGTGTGTAAGTTAAAAGAATCTGTATAGCCAAGAGGTACCCAGTCACTATGACCAATTCTTTCCTGTGAATTTTATGTTTCCCTTGAGGCCTCTTACCTTGCTCACCCCGAGGAAGTTTGCCCTTCCTTTAAGGCTCAAATAAAAACTAACCCTTTCTTTCACTTCCCTTAGCACAACTGAGACCTAATAGATATTTCTCATGTACTATACTAAGTATTAAGCACTAAAGTTATTCACTTAATAGTTAATAACAGTGAATTAATAGTTAATAGTAAGAAGCCTAAAAATCATCTTGCTCAAAGAAGCCAGGAAAGGTGGTTCTCAAACTTCATATTTGGGATGATGGCACTTACGGGAAAAGAACTTCACCTAACATGGGAAGGGTAGTCAAACAGACTGGGCAACAAGAAAACATGGCAAATGTCAACTACAGTCTATGCTTTGGCTTTGTAAACATTAACATATTTTCTTTCCATCCTTAAATGCTGTGGTCTGAATGCTTGTGACTGCCCCAAATGTCTGCGTTGAGATCCTAACCCCCAATGTGATGGTATTAGGAGGTCAGACCTTTGAGGAGTGATCAGGTCATGAGGGCATACACATACACTTCATGAATGGGAAAATGCCCTTGTAAAAGAGACTCCAGAGATCCCTTAGCCCTTATCATGTGAGGACACAGTGAGAAGCCACAAACCCAACCACGTTTGCAAACTGATCTTGAACTTCCCAACCTCTAGAACTTGGATAAATAAATTTCTGTTGTTCATAAGCTATCCCATTTATGGTATTTTGTCATAGCAGCCCAAAGAGACAAGGACATTAAGCATCCCAACAACAACAAAATGCTGCTACTTAACATGACTGTACTTGTTCTCTCCCTCAGAGAAACAATCACAAAACTCATCATTTAATAGATCTAGAATTTTCTATTTCTATTGTGATATAATATTGATAGACTCTAACCTGGTAGCTAAATTTTAGTATCGATCATCTCCAATATATCCTAAATAAGATAGTTGGGAAGCAAACAAACAAAAAAGGTGGGGGGAGGGAGAAATCATAGAAATAAAACATTGGTAGATTCTACAATCTTTGTCTGTGTAATTGTTATGAGGTCATAACTGGTAATAATAACTTCCTTTTTCCACTATCTCTTCCATACTCCATTGGTTTCCCTTCAGTAGCTGATTCAGTGTTCTTTGCCTTGTGAAATTCCTTAAAACTTCATTCATAAAGGATCAGCCAGTGTGGATATTCTATGGCTTTTTATAGGGTAGGCAGTTCCTACACCACGGGGATACTCCTCTTTGCTACCACTGTATAGCAGCAATCCTATTTCTCTTGATAACCAGGAAAAATAACCTTAATAAGCAGAGGAAGCCCCCTTTTTGCTGATTCATTTAGTGGCATAAGTGTTTATAATGACTAGGAACAGTCATAGCTTCTAATCAGTGGGATCATTGTTATGTCCCAGGTGGAAGTATTTACACATTGGATCCTAACACCTCTAAACGAATAGTCTAGGGAAAAGGAAATGTGAAGCAAAAATTCGGGAAGCAAATTATTAACTGCAAGATTCAAAAAGCCACTCTCATTTCTGTCCTCTTATTGCCCAGACCCATGTTTTCTGGCTGTGAGGAAAAAGTCATAAGATATTAGTCACTGGTTTGTTCTACACTAAATTCTGCAGAACAGAGGTCAATAATCTTCCAGTACTTTGTTAAAAAAATTAAGGTCTCAATCGACAGTTTACTTTTTTATAAGGCTAGATACTATATATATAATGATGAATAAGGCATTTAGTAAGTCCATCTGTGGGGTTATTGGCAGAAATGTGGTAGATAAAGAAAGATAATTTATTGCAGAAGAAGAAGAATTAAGTATATCCAAATTATCATCAAATGGCTGGCTGATGTAAGGGATAGGACCACATCAGGTCTCAGAATTGGTCATGTTGCTAGAAAACTGGTCTACTATGAGTAACAGTAATTAGGTTAGCCTTAGCCCAATAACCGTATATTGGTAAGCCCATGACAAATTTTACCCCTTGTACCTTGACCACATTGTTCATGACTCCATTGAAAAAGCATTGAGGTGGCTTCCTTGCCAGAGAAGGTTGACTGACATCCAAACAGTCACTTCATGAAAATCGAAAACCTTCTTCACAGTGGAGGCTTATCATTGTTATTCACACATGAAAAACACATATTTTTACATTCTGAGAAGGTCATCAGACAATTCTTAATTATCCCTGTTATCAAACAACCTGCCAGAAATATTATTCCTTCCACAAGTTCTTCATTAGTTGCTGCTCCTGTATCAATGAAGATCTGTACCTTCAGAGGTTTCTTTGACAAACAAGTTGAAAAATGAGATGCACTATTTAGAATTATAACCACTTGGAGGATTACACTTTTCAGTGTTCTTCAGACTTCTACAGCTACAAAGGTCACAACAGTGTTCTTCTGGCTGATGTCAGCAGATAGCACAACATTTCTTGTTATCAAGATTTAAGTGGCATCCCCTTCAGGTCATGGCGCCATGGGTGTTGACAGGAACAGGGATGGCACTGTGAGAGAGATGTGCTCGGTGGAGAGTTCACATTACTTACTCATGCTTTCAAGCCATGTCTTACATATATCACCTATAATGAATGATAAAGTGTTGCCAGTCTTCTAACTTACAGCTTTCTAGGAGGTTCAAAATGGACAGCTCAGGTTTCGAGTCAAATGTCCCATGATCAGGCATCTAGGCGATGTGTGTCTAGGGCAAAACTAAGAGCTGTTTCTCAAAAGGAGAAGAGTTATCTAGTGAAAGGGCATGGCTTTGCTCTAAAATCCTAGTTTTCCCTGTATTCTCCAATTGTGTCTCTTTACCAGTTTCAACAGCTTCCTAATCTGCTACAAACACTCCCAGCAACTAAGTCCACTGGTTTATAAGCGACCGTATTCTCATTTTGCTTGCATCACAGCCAGGCCCAGCAGGAGGCCTTTCTCAAATTCTGTTCATCTATCAAGTATAAGTTGTTCCCAAACATCAAAAAGGTTTGATAGCAAGCATGCTTTGGTTTGTTTGCTTGTTTGTTTTAAAGGTAGGGGATATAAGAAATAAAAACTTAGATTTCACTTTAAACGGTCTATTTTCACATGCCTCAGATCAATAGAGTCCAGAAACATCACTGAGAGCCCGGAACCCTGTATTTTAATGTAATTTGCTTTCTACTCTCTGGCAGTCATGTTATCTTTTATGGCTTCTAGAATGCTTACTGCTCTCTGGGTTCTGTAAACATATCAGTATAGCTGTTGCAGCCTTGATGCAGGTTGATGAAGGTAAATAGCAATCTGTCAGGTAAAAGCAAACAGCTTCTAGTGCTCTTTGTTATTGACATAGAGGGAAAAAAAGCATTTCCCACCACAGTAGCAGCACAACAGTTCCCAGACCTGTGCTGACTTGTCCACACGTGTAGTACAACTGTAATGAAGATATCACCTAATTAAGCCCACAATAATCACTGTCATTATCCCAGACCTACACGTCTTCTACATGGGTCAATCAGGTGAGCTATGTGGGCTTGTGATGGAAATCTTCACCCAATCATCTCTCAGACAAATCACCTCCAATGTTCTACCTAGGACAGGAATGCCATAATCTGTGTGTCTATTTTTCAAAACTTCAAACTATTAAAAATCATGTTTCTTCTTCCCTCATCTGACCCCCTCAGCATTACTTCTAATACACATTTTCCAAATTTTTGCTGATATACAAAGAGAAACCTCACAAGGGTTTTGATGTGCAAGCTGTCTCCTCCCAAGTTTGTAATTACTCCCCTAGAGCATTCTGACTTTTGATATAAACCTGGAGGCAGTGAAGATGGGTGGAGGTGGGGCCTAAGTACTGTCTTCCTCTTCAAAGGTAGTGACCCCAGGTAAGGTCAAATCAAGGGACAAAAGGGACAAGGCAATAAAAGGGACAGTCTGAGCAAGGTTAGGAAAGGGTTGAGGACAGAGAGTACCTGCTGCTTCTGATAAGGATTCATCAGTGAGGTTTGGAGGAGTGGTGCATTTTGAGTAATTCAATACTCCCCTCGTAGGCTTTCATTCCATTTTTTGGGTTGAACCATATCCCCTTATTCAACCACAAGTAGCATTTTTGAAAGAAAAAAGAAAGAGTTAGTCAATTTACCATATTTCTTTTTCTATAATTGAAATGAGGGCTAATAAGGAGGCAGTAAATGTTACTGGTAGCAGAAAAGTTAATTCTACTTAGTGGAAAATGACCAGTCATCAGAATATTTTTTTTCTAAAAACATGCATGTGGTGGACAAAGCCTTTCTTTATTATTCTGTTGTGTTTATGCAGCAAATTCATAAGTATGTAGCACATTCCCAATATAGAGGTTAAATGGTCCTGCTGACTAGTCCTCCCCTTATATGATGCCTAATATGAAAACCTGATCTGTAAGAACTATTTTATATGGTAGAAGAATACAGAGTGTAAATTCATTGGAAAATTAGGTTTAAAGATAAAATTCCAAATTAAATAACCATATTAAAATGACCATAGGTGACTCCAGGGTATGCTTTGCTGGGCTATTAATATATGCTTCTAGCAGCTGAAGGCACCCAAGGTGTGCATTAATAGACACTAAAACACACCCTGTCATGCTTTAATGCTAAATTAATTAAGCAATAACATGACCTGTATGAAGGTCTTTCTTGGTCCAGCAATTACTGAATGGAAGAAATAGAGATATTGTCAGTCATTGTTTGACCAAACAACTGTCGGTTTGCATAAAAATGTTTTTATAAAGTACTACTGCTTTTTATTATAGCTTTTGCCTCAACAGACGCTTCAAAGTTATGAAAATTCTATTAATTTTTAATCCTTTTATACCATAGTTGTTTAAAGCATCCACTTTCAAGCTTATAAGTATAAATACACGCCTGATAACTTTCGTTTTGTACATTTTTATTTGAATATGATTGGTCTGATCATAAAAGTAGAAACTCAACAAAAATAGATTCAAAAATATACATGTACTTTTTATAGGAAGCAAGTTTATAGTCAACTGAGTTTCTTCATCACATTTATAAATCTCCATTAATTCTCATTTTTAACTAATTCTTTTAATGCTGAATTTTACTAAATTTAACTTCAGTATTACTGCTAGTGAGAAAAAGTTCCTAAAACATTTTAAATGATAATTGCCTTGTAAATATAGATGCCACTCTTCACATGAAAAGAAGATGGGAAAATAACATTTCAAAAAAATACATTTAGCATATGGTATCAAATATTTAATTCAGCCTTTTCCCCTGTTTTGAACCAAAACTTTATGTATTTATTATGTTGTTAAACATATATTTATTATATTAGTTAAAAAGTTTTTCAAACCAGATCCATAAAGCAGAAACCTACAGGCTAGATTATTATTTGACATTAGAAATTAACATTTAAAAAAATCTTCACAGCAAAATAAACTATGAGCCAGGTTTAAAGACAAGTTACAAACTGGAAAAAAAGTTATTTGCAATTCAATTGACTTGGCACTGGTATCTATATATAATATATAAATAATTCCTATAAATCAATATAAAGAATCCAGGAGAAAAGTGGAAATTATATAGAGAGGTAATTTATAGAAGAAGAAACCTAGATATGCCAATAATTATCTGAAGAATTGCTCATGCTCCCTGATTCTCAGTACAAATTTAAATAGGGAAATACTGTTTCATATTGATCCTATTGGCAGAACTGAAAGTGTCTGACGACTGAAGGGAATGTACAGCCACATCAGAGAGAAATTTGACAATTACTATTGAATTGAAGGTGTAGGAACTACAGTACTCAGCAATTCCACTTCTAGAGATACTTAACATGGAAAATTCAACACAAGTACACAATGAATCATGTGTAAGGAGGATCATTTTAGCACGTATTCTAAGAGGAAAATTGGAAAGATCACAATTGTTTATTGATGAAGGTGAAAGTGAATAAATTGCTGCTGATTCATTAGGGGGAATATCTTAAAGTAATTAAAAGATATCAATGTGATTAACTCCAAAGCATAATACTGAATGTAAAGACTAATCCATCAAAGACTATGTACAGGATGATAGTGTGTATGAAAAATTGTAACTATAAACGAATACACTATATTTTTATGGCTACACGTATGGTAAAAATACTATAAAATTATGTTAAGATATAAAATCCTCCAAATATAGGACAATAGTTACACCACTGAGGAGACAGGGGCTTGAAATGGGAATGTAGAAATTTAGCTGAGACTTTATCATTTTATGAAGCAAAAGTGTCAAATGATAATATCTCTTACATTTACAGGAGGAATGTATAAGAATTTGCCAACTATTTTGAGGTTAAATATTTCAGAAATAAAAATTGAATATAGATGCTGAGAGTGCTGTTCTCCAGGATTATTGCGTAACCAGTAATTTTATGCAGTTATACGTAGAACCACGGGACTTGGTAAGACAAGTATGCTTGATCGATACATAATTGGAGGAAGACTTTGAATCTTGTTAATTCATTCATTAACAATTCTTTATTAAGTCAGGGTCTCACTCTGTTGCCCAGTCTGGAGTACAGTGGCACAATTATGGCTCACAGCATCCTCAAAGTCCTGGACTCAAGCAATTCTCCTATCTCAGCCTCCCAGTAGCTGGGTCTACAAGGCAAGGGCCACCACATCTTGCTTAGTTTTGAAGTTTTGTAGAGACGAGGTCACGCTATGTTGCCCAGGCTAGTCTCAAACTCCTTGGTCAAGCAATTCTCTGACCTCAGCTTCTCATAGTGCTGGGATTAAAAGCATGAGCCACTGTGCTCAACCAGCAATTATTTACTGAGTGTGTACCATGTTTCAAGCAGTAATCGAAGAGCTACGTATCCAAACAGACAAAAGTCCTTGCCTTCATGGAACTCCCATATGAGTGAGTGGAGGAAAAAAACTGATATAATAAATAAATAAAACTGGAATATAATATGTGCATATAGAAGAAGGAAGGGTAGGACAAGAGGCCAGGTTACCAATGAGAGGGAGTTGGGGTGGAAGGAGGTTGTGGAATTAAAGAAGGATTTGCCTGGTGGTCTCATTGAGAAGGTGACGTCTTAGCAAAGACTCTGCAAAGATTTGAGGGGGCAAGCAAGCTACACAGGTATATAGAGAACCAGACAGGGGAAAAAATTTGTACATAGGCCCTGAGACAGCAATGTATGTGGCATATTCAAGGAAAAGCAAGAAGACCACTGTGACTGAAGCAAAGAGAAGTAGATGGTGTCAGATTATGTGGGATCTTGCAGGCTATTGTCAGAATTTTTACTTTTAGTTCGGATGATTCGAGCAGCAGAAGAATTTACTTTCATTTTAAAAGACTACTGGCTGCTGTGTTGAGAAAAGACACTAGGGTGAATAGGACCATCAATCAGGAGGCTGTTGTAATAACCTAGGCAAGAGATGATGCTGGCCTAGGCCAGTGGCAAGACAGTGTGGTGATATTTTGAAGTTATAGCCACCAAAATTTTCTGAGGAATTATATGTGGGAAGGGAAAGCAAGCTAGGAGTCAAGAATGGCTCCAAGATTTCTAGCCTGACCAACCAAAAGGAGGGAGTAGCAATTTATTGAGTTAAGGTTGAACAAGAAGAACATACTTAGAAAGAAGGAAAAAAAAGAACACAAAAGTTTAAAATGACACCAAGAAGAAAGGGCTAGTGTGGGAGAAGTAAACGCAAGAGCATGTGTTGCCTGGAAGCAAAGGAGAAAAATCTGTCAAGAAAGACAGAGAACTGTGCCAAATGCCGCTATCAGTCAGATAGAGTGAGGATTGAATTCATCAACTTAAGGTTCAAAGAATGACCTTGACAAAAGCATTTCTAATTAGATAATGTAGGCAAAGGTTTCATTGGGTTGGATTTAAGAAATACGAAGAATAACTGGAGAGGTTAAGCATTAAAAAAACTATTTCAGGCCATTGCCTCTGTTAGCTGTGGCCTGGCCATGTGCTCTTTGAATTGTGGCTGTCATATTTTCTGCTTTGGCCCCCTCCTCTACCTTGGTGAGGTGAATCTTCCCTGTCTCTAATTTACTTTCTAAATAAGCTACATTTTTCAATCTAAAAAAAAATTATTTCAAGGAGGTTTTAATTTCCTTTTCTTTTTGTAAAGAAAAGCAGAGAAATAATGATGGGTGAAATGGAAGGGTCCACTTTTAGTTGACCTTCACTTACTAAAGTGAGATCAAGAGGAGAAGATTTTAAAGATGAAATAAATAATGAATTGTTTATATGTTGGTAAGAAAGATGGGAGGAGAGATCCAAAAAGAAAGGGAAAGGGAGAAAGAGAAAGAAAACACACACACGCACGCACATGCACGCGCACCCACCCCCCCCACACACAGAGAGAGAGAGAGAGAGAGAGAGAGAGAGAGAAGGGAGAGAAGCATAGATACAGTGGAGTATCTGGCATTAGGTAAAGCATGGTTATTTCTTCTACCATAATGTTAAGAAAGACAGAATATGTAGGTTCAGAATCTGATAGGAAAGTGGTAGATGTAGGGATGGAATTTATGGAAGTCCTCTTTCTACTGCCTTTATTTTCTTAGTGAAATAGGAAATGATATTCTCAGCTATAAATACAAATAGAAGAGGATGCTGAACTTTTGAAGTTAGAGGAAATTATATAAATTATTTGTCGACAATAGTGGATGAGTGAATGGACTATGGAAATATATAAATAGTAAGATTGCTGGGCATTATTAAGGACCAACTTGAGTTCATGTTTATGAATTTAAAGTGATGCCAGGTAACATAGTTATAAATTATTCTCCAGTCAAGCTCAGGTGTACAGGTACAGTTTTATTAATTTAGGCATGTTTGCTAAGAGATTATGATTAAACAAAATAAGGGAAAGAGAATTATGGATGTTTTCAAGGAAGTATTTCAAATGATTGAATACAGAATTTAAGCTGGGCTAAGTAAGAAGAAAGGGAAATGATATAGGTGAGGAATATTGAACAGATAGTGAGATAATGGATTATCAGGGATGATGCACTAGAAGGATTATTGCAGTTCAAGTATTAGATAGAAAGAGAATGGAATCTGGAAAAACATGAGGAGTTCATCTGGGAGTGGATGCTTGAAATTGAGACTGTGAAGGGATACCAGTTATGGGTAATAACATAGCCAATGAATATACTGACTTGAGAATCATAAACATGTAGTGGAATATAAAACTTCAACAGCTTGGTACACAAAACAAACAAACAAATAGCAAAAACAAAACAAAACCAGCACAAAAAAGAGAAGTAAAAGGTATTTGTTTCCTTTAACATTTCCTTCTGGGAAAGTTTAAGCCCCTTTAACCATCTCAACACTGTTTCTCGTGTTTCTCGGTTCATCTTTTCTCCTATATTTGACGGAGGTAGCAAAACGGGAGAAATGGAGAATATGCTGTCATACCCAAGAGAAAGTAAGTACACAACAGTTAAAGAATCAAAGAAGTAAATGACTATCATTGTGTTTGCATTTTTTTTTTCTGCCTGCCCCTTCACTTTTAACCCCGCAATCACAAGAAGACTGTATCTCTAACTTTGTAGTTATTATGAAGGGTTGGTAAAATTGGGTTTGATACATAAAATTCCTATTTACAGGTGACTTTTCAAACAACTTTTTCACAGTTGCCATAAAAAGAGATCACTGGAATTTGTATATTGGGACAAGATCACTGTTGCATCCTTTGATGAAACAATATTTGGTTTGGGGACCTTCAGAAAAGTTTTTTGGGAAACTAAGCAGCAGTGCAATTTTATTCCAGCTGATTAATCCTCATTCTTTTCTACACAGTTATTATGTAACTTTTAGCTTCTGAAAAGAAAGACTAGACCTGTCTGATATGACTATTGCATTGGTGCACAAGCTTTAACCTTCCAATTTAAACTTTAGTTATAACTTTTCTTTCTACAGCATAGAAATGTTGGGTGCTGGGTTTTTGTTCACTGCTGTAGCAAGTTCATTGAAGAGGCACTTGGGTACATTTTGTTCAAAGTCAATGGGACTTCCATCAGTGCAAGATTTCAGCAGTGTCTACAAAATGAACATTTGGTCTGATGTAGCGTGCTGTGACCCACAGCTGCAGCAACCAGCTGCGTCTGCTCAAACTTCAGCCATCAGCGGGCTCCATCGTGTAACGGAATCTTAGTCACAGAGTGCCTACATAACAATAGCTTTCACAAGGTCATTTTAAAAAGAGAAACTATGCTTAGTTAGAACAGTTGGTGAAACACAAGGCTTCAAAAGACTTGGAGTATAGCAAAAACAAGAGATACAACTGATGCTTTATACAGACAAAAGGCAGATAAAACACGAAAACCTAACCCTGCCTTGCAGCTTAGCCAAATATTCATTTTAATACATAAACTGTGGACTAGGAAATGGAATCACTACTGATCCAAGAAATAAGGTTAGAATTATGCAAAATATGAATATCTGTACAAACTCCAATGGTTGAAATCTCAAAATGTCACAAAAGTGGGTCAGAATTACCATGTAAGGAAACTTCCAAGGGTATCACCCAAAGAGGCAGACTTTGGAAATATTTGGAAGAGAATATTTTGTCCACAGGAGAAAATAGGATTATGGAACCTCTAAATGTCAAACGTATAATATAATCTTCATATTAATAGCAAACAACAAAGTATGGAGTAACTGTGTTAACGAATAAAAAAAAGTTCTAATGACTAATGGATAATTCTGAAAGAGAACTGGATAGTGCAAATCAATATCCAAGTGAGATGCTGCTCTGATTTTAAATTACTAGGCTTTGTTTTTATAAAACATATTCTAGGAGTGGAGATACAATTTCTCACTGCAGTATCACACCAGACCAGTATGGATATAAACAGCTTGTTGGGAGGTGGCCATAGTCAATTTACTCATTTTCTATTGTTGTATTCTTTATGGCAGATAGTATATTCTTTAATAGAAAGAGATAGAAAAGTGCTCTGAAGTACCTGATGCCAGGTAGAAAAATACAAAGAAAACAAGTTTCAGACTAAACTTGGTATTCATAAAACACTTATCAGGAAACAGACAATGAAAACAATTATGTCATATGTTTTATAGGCTTAACGAAGTCCTAACTCTTTGTGTATTTAGATGTTCTGGCAGTACCTTTCAAAGAAAGGTTCACTGAAGGCAGATGAGACAATACTGGAGAGACAAGATTCAGATGATATTCTCGTCAGAGTTAAGGGACTCGGTTCACCAATAGGCATCTGATCATAGGGCACATTCACAATCCTAATATTAATAGTAGGACATTGTTCAGAAAGCCACAGGTTATTGGAACTCTTATATTTTTATATCCTTTTCATGCAAGGGCAAATGTATTTTTAGCTAATAGACATCTAGAATATCACTTATGTCACCAATGTCTCATAATAATTATATTTCTAACAATTATTTATGTCATTCCAACTTTATGTCATATATTTGGAAGCTCTTTTTTTTTTTTTTTTTTTGAGTTGGAGTCTCACTCTGTCACCCAGACTGGAGTGCAGTGGTGCACTCATGGCCATCACAGCCTTGACCTGCTACTGGGCTCAGGCGATCCTTCCGTCAGCCTTCCAAGTAGCTGGAACTACAGGCATGCATCACCATGCCCAGCTAATTTTTGATTTATTGTAGAGATGAGATCTCGCCAAGTTGCCTGGGCTAGTTTCGAACCCGTAGGCTCAGGCCATCCTCTCACCTCGGCCTCCCAAAGTGCTGGGATTATAGGCGTGGGCTACCGCGCCCGGCTGGAAGTGTGGTTTTCTGACAGAGTTCAGTAGCATTTTAAGAGAACTTTATATATCAAACCTTCATTGTGAGGTGTGAATTTTATTACCATTGTTTGAAAATTTTTATAACTCTTTAATGATTGGATTTTAATTTCCCTTTATATAAGATTAGTATTACTAGTTGTATAGTTTTGTCTAGATGTGTGAGAGAACTTTGACCAATGCTATTTTTAAAATAGTGTCTTTTGTTTTAGTTAAGTATATAAGCAGTCAATATTAAATTTGTTTTCTGTAACTCAGTCTGAAATTCTTACCTCTAAGCAGTGTCTATTGGCTGATATATTCAGTCTTTCTTCTTAAAATACTCAGCATGGTATCTTCTTTATGAGCACAGACTTTTGTTTGAGATAGATCTGGTTTCAGGTCCAAGCTCTGTTGCATCCTAATCCTGTACGAATACCAAGCAGATTTTTTAAATCTCTCCGTCTCAGCTTCAGCTTTCCATAACCTCAACATTTAAAAGAGAAAATGACATCAATTTTTAAAATATTTGAGATAGTTCCTTCCCCATCCCTCCTTTCCTTCCTTTCTTCATTCTTTGCTTCATTCATTCCTTCTATATGTTCTATGCTTAGTTTGGTTTTATTATAAAATGATTTAGAAACCACATTTGTGGGAAACCTAGCTTTTTTTCTTTTTTAAAGGAAAGATAAGATAAAATTTCAATTTGTTTGTGGAAAAACCAGAGCATTAACGTCCTTAGCACTTAGTTTTAGAAATGTTTATCTATGAGTCAGGTCAGGCAGATAAATAAAGGGCTGAATATGTATTAACGCAAACCTCAAGTCAATGAATCTGGGAGAACTAAAGAACTGGAAAAACTAAAGAACGTGAATCATTCTGGTTTGTCCTATAGAGGGAAGGCAGGCAAGGAATGGCGAGGAGGCTTGGAGACAATTGAACCCCCTTTTGAAATTTAAAAATTCTACAGTAGCAAGCCTTGAGAATTCCCCATACCACCACAATGAGAGAGAGGAATACAGGCAGCTGATTGGACATGTTCATTCAGTCTTGGCTTAACAGCAATGGGGAGCAACCACGTTTTCTCTTGTGGTCAGTTTGTCAGAGCTGTAATGCTTAGAGACTTAACATGTTCTCACAAGTCATAAGAAAGGCGTGTGATGGCCAGATGAGAGACTTAGTTATTCAGTGGATTCCAGCATTGAGAGATGCACATAGACCAAAACAGACATACTCATGACCAACAATATTGATGAGATACTTGTACATCTCACTTGATGCCAAATATGCGTAGGTCCGAAGAGAGGGCTAGATGCCTCCTCTCTACCATGCTGTGCTATCTGCTGTGTATTAATGACTCAGTTAGTGCAAATGAATTCTCTTTTCCATTCTATAGTTCAATGTCATACTAAAACATGTCATTTCTTTTCAGCATTTAAAAGTCATCTAGTTTAGTTCTGCTAAATTTACTTGTGATTTCTTTTAATGTTGTCACTCTCTAGCTCACAAATAATCCTAACATACCAAATGCTAATCTTTATCATGTAGTGTAACTTGGCTTTTTGCCTCTTGTTACAGTGCTTGATCTATGGTAACCCAAGGGTAGAATATTATACTTTACCACCATTTTTTTCCCTATCTCTTTACCTTGTGTTTTAATACTCTAAAGATTTCAAATTGATTTAGAAGCATTGAGAAGGCTGGTGAGTAGAGAAATAACAGTACTTTGAGGACCAAAAAAACATTGAATGAAAGAAAAGGGTATATTCTTGATTTTATAATTTGCATGGTCTCTAGGGCTCTTGACTTAGTGGAAAAAGTGTAAAGACAAAAAAGCCTAAGGACATTCCATTGTTTCTGGAGGCAAGTGGGTTGCTCTGTTATGACACAAGACATGGTAAGCAACTGGTTGTTCTTAATCCAGCTCTAACAGCTTCGTGGCCAGCGAAAATTCCTTCAGCATCCTGGTCATAGATTGTTGTCAGTCTTAGTTTTGGTTTTATCGAGAGTTTGTCTTTTGCTCTATCTTGCACATCTTAGTGAGAAGTCAGAAGAAAGGACGAGTTAAGAGTGACCAGCGAGATGCCACATAAACTGTAATTATCTACATCTGCTTTTTAAAAATTACTAGGCCTCATTATTATCTTTCACTTGAATTATTATAATGGTCCGTTAACTAACTCCTAATTCCATTCTCCTTCCAGTACGGCACCACCACACAGCTATCAGGCAGATTCTATAACAGCTATAACAACAAAATTTTTCATGTCCCTCTGTTTTTAGTTGCCACAAGGATAAAAATTAACTTCCTTAACTTTATATAAAAAATCAGTCAAAATCTAGCCCTAATTGATTTCTAATTTTATTTGGAAATAAAATTGCTCATCTACTTTCCACTCATATTCTCTTAATTTTGTCACACTTAGTGTTTTAATAAGGCCCAAATACATTTGGTCCCTTTACCATCCTGTATTTCTTCATGTTGTTCTCACTATTTTGAAGATCATTTTAATTTTTTCATTTAGAAAATTAAAACCTATTCATCAAGACCCATCTCAGTCGTTGTCTTTATACTACAAATCTTTAAGACTGATATAATATTTTTTCAAATTTACTTGATAAGTCCCAGTCAAATCTTGTGGGACTCTTTCTTCAAAACTAATATTGGAGTTATACTAGGCAACAGTGCTGGTTACAATGGTAAGCTGGAGAGACAGAGATGTTAAGCAGAGTCCAAGGATAATACAACAAATTTAGACTGGATCTAGGATGAGTAGATGATCTGTAGACTATGCTCTGGAGCCCAGACTCTATCCTGATCAGTGTGGCAGAAAAAAAAAAAAGATTCCAGAACTGATACAAAGGAAGTATTTGAGCAATTATTTTATTCTATATCCCTCTCAAAAGAAAATGATAGTAATTAATGGCCAACTAGGGTTAGCTACTCATACAGAATGTTCTGGTCTTCTGGTTCTGCTCATCTTTAGCCTCAATGTACTTCTTCCATCTCATCACTGCTGGCTTAGTGGCTTTGATGAAATCCAAATTATAATAAGAAGTACCTAGGCATGATCATTGTGTGTCCCATGGTCAGGTATTCCTTTTCCACCAGAGCCCAATAGTAGGCCAAGAATTATTTCTCAAAAGGCATATAATGTTCTGCTGCAGACGGTATGACCTTGCTCCAGAAACCCAGGGGCCTATGTTATGATTCTTCTACTGGGTTTTGTCATAAGCTCTCTTACAAACATTGATGCTTCTAATACAAGTGTCTGCTGGGTCACATGACCCAAGGAGCAGGGCTGTTTGCACCACAGCCTGAGACTCTCAGCTAGTAGCATTTGGTGTTACCCATTATAAGGACAGTCAAGGTTTGACCAGGAATATTCTGCCTCCAGAAGGCATGGAGGCCCACCAAATATTGTGCTTTCTTCTTTTTGGTAGGAGATGAACAATGCAGTAATTTGTTTTTTACTTTGGGGAAGACATCTCAGGATGCCCCTGACCACTGGAACTCCCAAATTTTTACTGATATAATAGGCCAAATAGGTCTTTATAGAATTTTATTCATACTGTTTCAGCTCTCAAGCTAAGGAGCTTTCAAAGGCCTTCACATATTAGTCACTTCTAACTTACCTGGCCAGGTTAGCCTAACCTCATTAGCATAGTAGATCAGTATATTTCACAGGATATCCAGATGGTTCTGTTCTTTTTGGATTATATCATGGCAAAGAACAGGTGAGTTAACATAGTCCTGTAGTAAGTATAATTGCATATTGTTGCCTCTTTCATGTGAATACAAATTGTAGTCCTGCTTTCTGTTTGAAATAGATAAAAGTATTTACCAAATAATACCCTCTAACCATGGACCTGGGGTCATGTTAAATGACTATAGCAAAATAACACATCTGGAACAGTAATCACAATTAGGGCTACTATTTAACTGAGTTCATAGCAGCCTTCTGTCATCTTTCAGTATTCATTAGTGGCCAAATCGGTGAAACAAAATGGGGACTAACACGCTGAATCCTTTAGATCGATGCTGTCCAATAAGGTAATGACTCAGTATACTTGGTAACTATTTTACATTTAAAATTAAATAAAAGTAAACATTTATTTCTTCATCTATACTAGTCATATTTTAAGTGTTCAATAACTATATTCATTATTGTAGAAAGTTCTTTTGAACTTGAGAATCTTAACAATAGCACTATTTTTGGCCACTCCCCACTTCAGGTTGTCATATTGTTTTTATTTATTATTCTGAGTATGGGAAGGGAATGCGGTTTCACAGGCTTCTATTTGGACTTCCTCAGTATAAAAGTTCATGTAACAGGCCAAGGTCCCAATGTGGGCGTTAAGTCAGTAATGAAGTACGTCAATCTCAATGGAATATTCAAGGATTAGGCATATGACCACTGGATGGGTCAGCCAACCCAATGAACCACTATGTGCCAGATGTTGGTCAAGACCCCTTTCATTACTTGGCTCCCAAATACCTCCACTGGAACAGGGGACCCATGACAACACTTTGCTTCATAAGGTATCAGTGTCAACTCAGACCCTCATCTCAACACTTTCCCATTCTTCAGTGTTAAGTTACCTGAGTAGATTAATGCAGGTCTCTTAAAGAAAGGACTGAAGATATCACTACAGTGAAAACTGGCTATCGTATTGCAGGGTTATTTCTCAGATCCTGTGTCTGAAAATCGGGTTTAATTCAGAAACTGGACAAGAGGCTCTTTGTTTAGGCAAGAGTCCTCAGCCTCTGGGTCATCCATCCTTGCTCTCTTCTTATGGTTCATGATGAGTCATACTCAAGTTGGCTACCCACGTGCTTTGCCTTTAATTGTTATAATTGTATCTCCATAATTCTCTACAAGCCAGGTATCTTTGGCTGTCACTTCAAACCTGTAACTCATTATAACATTTATATCTACCCGGCTTCCTACATAAAAGTTCTATCTGTTTTTTAATGGTCTTTCCTACTGTCAGCACTGGCTAACAGGAGACAGTCCTCACTGAGCTTTTCTTTGATGTTTGTTCTTCTCTGACAAGTGTATTCCTATGGTCTTTCCACGAAACATCATCACTTGGTGAGTCAGCTTTACATAATATGGTTGACTTTTAAACAAGGTGGGAGTTAGGGGCACCAACCTCCCATACATTTGAAAATTCATGTATAACTTTTGACTCCCCCCAAATTTGCTAATGGCCTGCTGTTGGTCTGAGCTTTACTGATAACATAAACAGTTGATTAACACATATTTTGTACATTATATGTAATATATACTGAATTCTTACAACAAAGTATGCTAGAGAAAAAATATTTCTCAGAATATAATAAGGAATATAAAATATATTTACTATGTATTAAGTGGAGGTGGATCATCACAAAGGTCTTTATTCTTGTGGTCTTCACTTTGAGTCAGCTGAAGAAAAGGAGGAAGAAGAGGGATCAGTGTTGCTTTCTCAGGGGTGGCAGAGGCAGAAAAAATATTTTCATATGAGTGGACCCATGCAGTTCAAATTCATGTTGTTCAAGGTATATTGAATACCTACTCTAGCTTAATTTGACCTCTTACTTAACTTGCTCAATTCCTTTCTTATCTGCCAAGATAATTCCAGCATTTCATTGACACTTAGTGTGGCTTATCATTTTCTCATACTTATAGGAGCTATTCTAATTGGCAGTTCAACCATCTTTGGGGGCAAAGCGGTCTTTTCCAGGCTATTGTATCCTATGTGTCTCAGCACCGTGCTCTTGTATAAACTCTTTCCCATCTAATTGAATGATCTGGCTTCCAAATCAAGAACCCTCAGAATCCAGTTCTTTCTAGTACAAGGTGGCTAGTTCTTACAGCTCCTTTGGGATATCATCCCCTTCTTTTCTTGGCTCGCATGACCTTAGCAAGGTTATGCCATGACATTACCCATGTTATAAGCCTATTGGTCAGAAGGTGGAGATGGACAGATGTTGAAGTTGGCATTATCTTCAAGTTAAAGGGGAGAGTGCTAGGAATTACTCTTTCCCAAAGGGAACCCTCTTGTTCAAGGAAATGACCACCTCCTGCATCAATAATTGGTTAATTAAGAGATATGCATTTAATGTTTAGTTAGCTCAGTGCCTCAGTTCCATGTGGATTTTCTTAAATTTCAGCTGTAGCTGTCTTGTGGTTCAACATCTCTCTCTGCCCATTCCTGGAACCATTACACTCTCCTAAATGCGGCATCTTAGGGCACTCTTTTGTAATCTTCCTGCATTCAAATTTCTGTCTCAGTCCGTTTCCCAGGAAACCCGAGCTAAGAAAATGTGCAAATATCATTTGTAATCATTTCCCATTGTGTAGCCTTTGGTATAACCCTACCTAAATTGCAGGCAAAGTGCTGAAATTCATTAGCAAATGGTAATACCATACTATAATGTTGGAGGTCAAACAGAAAAATAAATCAGTACATGTGGCAAATACTGAAAGTGAGAGGTATATATTGTTTTCAAAAAGAACAATATTAGCAAGGTGTGTTTGTTTGCAGAAGACAGAGAAGGGAATTATGAGGAGCACAGTGAAGGAACCAAAGAAAGGAAGATGGGAAGAGAATTGGCATCAAAAAAATTTATGTGAAAGAACAGCAGTTAAAGTGATGAGAATGCAATGGGAAGCCTGATTAGAGAAGTAGCACCCTATTTGAGGTCACTCGGGTGGCAACATGTTAAGAGACTGTCATTCAGGAAAGCTTATAGGTGTTGCACTGCAGTATATTCAGACTAGATGAGAATTGATAGAACACCTGGTGCTTTATACTCTTGGCTGAGCCACATCACACCTCATTAATGGTGTATCTATTCCCTTTCTTCCCTCAGCAAAACATTAAAAACTTGAGATGAAAGCATGCCATTCTAAAACATATTTGGCTCAAAGAAAAAGATGCTTCCCAGGACTACAAAAGATCTTTCTTTAATGAAACTTTAATTAAACTTTGCTTTAATTTGGATCACAATGCAAAAAAAATGAGACTTTTTATCTTGCCTTAAGTGTCAGTGTCTCCCATAAATAAAATGCTGTCATTTAAATGTCTTGCAATCTTTCAGCACTTTTAGCCCCATTGATAATTTGCTATGACAACACCATCAACTGTTTGTAATTTCATTTACAAACAAATACATCTTTAGGGTGGATACATGTACCAGAAATATATATTTTCATGACTTCTAAGGTGTTAATAGTAACTTAATAATTAGGGGAAACAGGGGCTAGGAACACAAAATGTGAAGGAAGTCACAGCTCAATTCTCTAGGGTTAATGAAACTATCGTTGACATCATTTATTTCTCCCCAAAAAGTAGCAGTCAAAAGGCAACATATGATTAGCATGAAAAATATTATTCAGAACAATTCTTAGGTGCTACATATTTTTAAATTATCTCACAAAGAACATTTGAAAGAATATTTGAAAAAAAATGTCAACTTCAGAAAGGACTCAAGCATAACATTTGAATATTTTATGTTTAGAATCTGGTCTGTTTCATAAAGAATGTTCTTGCTGTCAATACCATTGCTTGCTACCTCTCCACTGAGAAGTAGTCCATATGTCTCAGATCTGTTCTTGACCACAAGATACTTGCCAAGAAGATGCAGGAAATGTGTTTTCATTTGTACAGAATGGGAGAAGAAAGCTTGTCATTTTCCTGAAAAAGAATTTAAATTCCTCCTATGTACTGAACATTGTGCCAGGTGTGTGAATTACAGAGTAGAACAAGAGAGATGCAGCCTGGCCTTGAAGATCGAGAGGCGCTGTTAATGGATATATTTTCCAGAAACAAACTTTTCTTAATAATTTTGCTCCATCAAGACAAAACTGGGAAAAGACTGTCTTCTAATCTAGGGAAGAAATCTGCAAACAGTAGGCCTTAGGCCAAATCCAGCCCCCATTTTGTAAATAATGTTGTATAGACGAATAGTCAAGCTAATTTATTTCTGTATAGTCTAAGGCTGTTTTTATGCAACAAAGGTAGAGTTGAGTAGCTGTGATAGAGGCATTATGGTTCACAGACCTAGAAATATTTGTTGTTTGGTCTTTTAAAAAACAAGTTGAGAAACCCCTGATCTAGGTCAAGAAAAGCACATTTTGAAACAGTTCCTGTCTATCTGTTCAGCACCCAATATAGCAAAGCCAGATGAGATGAGACACTAAGAGGCCTAGGCACATGTGACTTGTAATTTAGTTGAAATTTATAAAAGTTTCTGCTCAGAGTAATTCCTTTAAATGAATGTCCCATTCCTCTTGGTTTGATAGTCACACACATACACACACACACACACATACACATACACACACATCTCATTAATGCACAATCACCATACAGTCACCATACTATTAATTTTTTACACATTCTATTAACTTTCTAATTGTAGTCATGCTACTTGTCTCCTAAGCTCTAAGTACAGTCATGTGTTACTTAATGATGGGAATACATTTTGAGAAACTTGTCATTAGACCGTGTCATCATTGTGGAAACATCATAAAGTATATTTACACAAACCTAGATGGTATAGCCTACTATACACCTAGGCTGTATGGTACAGCCTATTACTCCAAGGCTACAAATCTATACATTACGTTACTGTCTGAATATTGTAGGTAATTATTGCACAATGGCAAATAGTTGTATATCTACATATAAAAAGGTACAGTAAAACTATGATACAAAAGATAAAAAATGGCACACCTGTGTAAGCATTTACCATGAATAGAGTTTGTAGGACTGGAAGTTGCTCTGGGTGTGTCATAAAGAATATTCATCATTTCATCATTGTATAGTGAATGGGTGGTGAGTGAATGGAAAGTCCTAGGATATCATTATGTACTACCAAAGACTTTATAAATATTGTACAGTACACCCATGCTACACTAAATTTATTTTTAAATTATTTTCTCAATAATAAACTAAGCTTATCTTATTGCAGGTTTTTTACTTTATAAACTTTTTAATTTTAAAAAACTTTTGAATTCGTTTATAATAACATTTAGCTTACAACACAAAAACAGTACACTGAACAAAAATATTTTCTTTCATTATACCCTTATTCTATAAGCTTTTTCCATCCTTACTTTAGAAAAAAAACAAAAAACTTTTTAATTAAAAACTAAGACACCAACACACATATTAGCCTAGGCCTACACAGAGTCAGGATCATCAATATCACTGTTTTCCAACTCCACATCTTGTCCCAGAAAGGTCTTTAGGGCAATAATACACACGGAACTGTCATCTCCTATGATAACAATGCTTTCTTCTGGAATATCTCCTGAAGGTACTGCCCAAGGCTGTTTTACAGTTAACTTTATTTTTTATAAGTAGAAGAAGTACATTTTAAAATAAAAAAGTGTAGTATGGTAAGCGTGTAAACCAGCAACATAGTCATTTATTATCATTATCAAGTATTACACATGGTATATAATTGTATGTGCCATGCTTTTATATGACAGACAGTGCAGTCAGTTTGTTTACATCAGCATTATAACTAATGCATGGATAGTGCATTGTGCTACAATGTTACAACAGCTACAATGTCACTAGGTGATAGGAATTTTCAGTTTCACTGTAATCTTTTTTTTTTTTTTTTGAGTTGGATTCTCACTCTGTCACCCAGACTGGAGTGCAGTGGCCGCTCTCGGACACTGCAGCCTCGACCTGCTGGGCTCAGGCGGTCCTTCCACCTCAGCCTTCTGAGTAGCCGGAATTACAGGCATGTGCTACCATGCCCGGCTGATTTTTTGATTTATTGTAGAGATGAGGTCTCGCTGCCCAGGCGGGTCTCGAATCCGCGGGCTCAGGCAATCCACTCACCTCAGCCTCCCAAAGGCACGGGATTACAGGCTGAGCCACCAAGCCCGGCCCCACTGTAATCTTATGGGACCACCATTGTATACGTGGTCTGTTGTTGATCAAAATGTCATTATGGCTGTAATTTTCTGAGCTCCAATACAGTAAGTATCTGGCTACGTCAGAGAAAAAGGAAGCTTCTAATATAAGAACACAAGCTGAGGTAAGGTTAGAGTGCTCTCAGAATCTAAAAGTCATTCTGTATACTCTAGACTGTGCTCCCAGCCCATGCTAACAACAGCCTCATGTGAAATGCTTGCCACCCTTTCCCTAGTTGAAAGGTAAGATCAATGGATTTCTGATCTACAGATCTTCAGCTGCTGGGTATGGAAAAGAGGGGGCTAGAAACTTCACACGTACAGTTGAAAACGAATGTTTTGTTGCTCGTACGTGATGCAATTCAAGACGGCCTAGAGTTGATAAGGGAATCAGAGGGATTCACATAAAACAAAGGGTCAAGTCACAATGGCAAGTTAATTTACTTGACCTATACTGCTTTTCATAGAATATTATTTTGAGGTGTTAATCAGTAAAACGCAGAGTGTGTGAACCTCAGACTTGAGTAGTGGAATTACATCAGTAAAATAAGAGCCAAAGAAGTGAATTACATCTTAACAGATGTCCAGGGATTCAGAGAGGACTCAGCTCCTCTCCTGTAGACTATACAAGTTCCTTTCTTGTTTCTGGACCTAAAACCCACAACAGACAGGAGGACAGGGAAGAGAAAGAATCATGATGATGCTAATAACCCCCCCCCCAAAGTTTTAGAACTTCAGAATTGACTGAGTTGAAATGCATATTTAAATAAGTTTAAATGAGTTTAAGATCACCCCTAAATGACAAAATTATGTTTTCTACCATCAGCTGAAATGACCTCAAAAGCTTTAAAATTAAGTTAGAGAAATTTTAAAAGGTACTTTTTTGTACATATTGATATCTGTGACTGAGAAGTTCATTCCAGCCCAGAGATAATATTCCAGCATTTTCTGCCTACTTTTCCCACTGTTACATGATATGAATGGCTCCAACATATTTTGGACTTAAAGGAGGCTAAATTTGAAAGCAGAACTTAGAATGCTGCAGTGGGGAAGTAATAGTGGAGACATACGAGTCATATGAACTGTATTTCTCCTCAACTAGCAGAGCTCTGGGTTGCTGTATGTTAAGCAGCTCTTCACTGCACAGACAGTAAGCATCTTCAAAATTACCTCAGACTTATCTTTTTTAAGCTGTCAAGACTCCAAAGCCCATAACTAGAAAGGGAGCCCAAAGTAACTTGTTAACTTTGTGCAATGTAATATATTATTTTAAACAAGAAAAATGCCAAGATGTCTTTCTTCCATCCGATAGTTTTTTGCTCACTACCTGAGAAAGTTAATATTAGTTGTCAGCTTGACTGGATTGAGGGATGTCTAAATGGCTGGGGAAGCAGTGTTTTTGTGTGTATCTAAGAAGGTGTGATCAGGAGAGACTGATGTGTGAGTCCGTGTACTGAGAGAGGAAGACCTAACCTCAATGTGGGCAAGCACCATCCAGATGACTAGGGACTCAGCTAGAATAAAGAAGATGGAAGAGGGGCATTTCGTTTACTTTTCTTTCTTGGTCTTTCTCTCTCTTCTGGAGTTCCTTTTCTCCATTTTTGCTTTTGTATTCTCTTTCTCCCTTCTGGAGCAGGACATGTTTTTCTTCTGCATTTGGACATTGGACTCCAGTTTCTTCAAGACATTACCAATGAAGCACTCCTTAAATGTTGTTCTGTCTTCTATATACCCCTTGTCCACCCCCCCCAATAAAATATGAACTCCTTGAAGATAGTAGAAGCAGGTTCCTTCACTGCTGTAGCTCAGTATTAAGCCAGCACAAAATAAATGACCCTTTCACGAACCCTTCAAATTAAAGTCAATTTATTTTATTTTGCTTACCCACTCCCATCCCCCATGCCTGTGTGATTTTCTATAGGGGCCTGGATATTTCCAAGGTAGAATCTACTACTACTTTAACAATATAGTGACAGAAGAAATATTGTTTTCCAGTGAGGGGAAATATCAAATTCTCTACTTCCTTATGTGAGTGAGACAGGAGTTTGGCTAAAAAAAGGACATAGCTTTGAGAATGAAAGAGCAGTTTTTCTTCACGGGGTAAGAGTTATCAAATCAAATATGGGGGGGCCAACTCTCAGAACATGCTATAGCTTCTGAACCTTCTAATATTTAGCAGATGCATAAGTTATGAAATCTCTCAGTCCTTGGATGGCAAGGCAGAGAGAGCCTGAGGCATTGGGAGCCCTTAAATTGGTCTCCTCTGGCTGAAATTGGCCTTTTCTGTTCAATGTGTCATACAAATATTATCATATTCTATGTGAGTCACAACATGGAAAAGGATAGGAAATACTGAGAGATGATATAGTTCCCACAACCTTTGAAGTTGTTGCTGCATGGGTTTTCATAGGCATCTGAGGCATTTGAGAAACTGAGCTCCTCCTGGCTCATAGAATAGTCAGGATTATAGACTCCAGCCTGGGCAGGGGATATGGGCCCTTGAAACACACTTTCTCTCTGCCTCTCTTTCTCTGCACAGAGAGGAACGTTTTCTTCAGTATGTTGCTCCCTTGAAGAGAGTTTTTGCTGCAGTGTCTCCTAGTGCAGTCATTGTGTGTTTGTGTACTTGCATGTAAAAAGTGTCCCATCACACTCAATATAACCTCATTGGCCCTTATAACACAAAGGAACTGATATAAAACAGCCTGTGAAGTAAAGCATTAATTCAGTAGGCTTGGTTTGCTCAAACCCTGCACGTTTCCAAGAAAGGCCTGGCCAACTTCTGGGAGATAATCTCTGAACCATTGGAATATTGTGCTTTATAATAGTGCTTTTGTGTACTTGAGGCCTTGGGCCATGGAGTGCCAATTTGATCAGATGGTTTAAGTGATTTATGGTGAATGTCTATTTTTGTTCTGGGAGGCTGAAATCTGAGTAGCTGAGGTCAGTCATGCAGGCACTTCCAGTCTATGTGACTGTCCCCAATGAAAACTCTCGCCTTAAGGCCCAGATGAGCGTCCCTGGTTGGCAACATTTCATTTTGCAACATTTTAAACTAACTTGACACAACTTGAATTTTCTCCCAGAATCTCTTATATCTTTCAGCTTTGGGGTCCAGTTTCTTAGATTTTCATTTTCATTGCTTAGTTCTATGTTTAAATCTTCCCTCCAAAGCCACCCAATCAGGCTGAGAGGTCTTGTCTTCCTTTGGTTCTGCCCAAGCCCTTTTCATCAACCTTCTTTTCCTCAGGCTTTTCACCTGAACAGACACAGTGTGTGAGCCTGTAAGTCTTTTCTGATTAACTTGCCTCTGACCTGTTAATGTGCTCAGTCATTCCTGCAGTGAGTTTCATTGTCAAAGCAGTACTCCAAATATGTTCTTTTTTTCCTATCTCTATCCTTTATATAGTTCACTTATTTTAAACCTGGGGTATGGTTCCTCTTTTCTAAAGATCTGTTTTTCTGTCATCAAGAGACAAACAAAAGCCAACCACAACATTCTAAAAACCCAAACATATTTAAGAATAAAATTTTTGTTTTTCTCCAAGACCATGATTACTTTATACTCAAAAGAAAATTCCAAAATTGCAATATATTTGGGCTGAGAAACAACATTATATTTTCAAGACACTTTTGTTTAAAAGAGCCAAAAATCCTTCTCAGTAACTATATTTGTTTTCTGTTGCTACTATAACAGATTACCACAAGTTTAGCAGCTTAAAGCTACACTTATTTGCTAACTCAGATTTCTGTGGGTCAGAAGGGTAGGTTGTCTTGACTTGTTTCTCTGTTGCAGATTTCATAAGGTCAAAGTCAAGATGTCAACTAGTTGGGTTCTGGTTAGAAGGGTTTGGAGGAGAATCATGTTAGGGTGAGTGATGCTATTGTAGGACTGAGGCTCTTCTTTTTTTTTGCTGGTTGTTAATTAGAGAACACCCTTAACTACTAGAGGCCCTTCTCTCCAGTTTTTGCATGTAGATCACCACATCCCAGCAATGGCATCTTGAATACTTTTCACATACTTGTAACTTGCCCCTTCTATTACATGAATCTTCTGACTCTAGCCAGGGAAGGTTCTCTGCTTTTAAAGGCTGATGGGATTAGATAAGGTCCATATTCAACATCCAAGATAATTTCTGTATTTTAAGGTTCATAATCCTAATTACATTTGCAATGTCCCTTTTGACATAAAATATAACATGTTCACAGGTCTGGGAACTAGAGTGTGAACATCTTTGAGGAACCATTATTGTGCGTATCACAGTAGCTACTTTTCTGCCCATGTAACTGAGAAAGTCTAGTGAGTAGATAGTAGAGACAGATGAATCTATCAGCTCAAAAATATCAACCAGACTCTGTGACTCTTCATCTTGCTTTCACTTCCTCTAATTTAGCTTCATTTTTAGGTCCCTCTGTATGGTGGTGAAGGTGATCACCACAAGTTCTCAGTTTATACAGGTTCAGTTAAGCAGCATAGTTGCTGAGTGTTTGTGAGATAAACATGGAAGTCATGTTTTCAGCTCTAATCCCAGCGGGATGTGATTTCCTATCAAAGGGAGTTGAAAGCATACATCTCATCACCACAGGGCTAGAAACAACAGATCTGGATCCCTGATATTAGAGCTATAATTCTCTAAGAGGACAAGAATTGGAAGAGTACAGAAAGCAGTACATGTGTAGTTGGAAACAAGAAAGAACACAGATGTGATATTGAAAGTGATCTATCTTGTTGTTTACCTTCCACACAACTTACAAAGAAAATGCTTAAGGCAAGCAAGTGTTCTTAGTTCTTACACTGATGCCAAGTGATCAAAGTAAAAACATATATCTTTCAAGTTCAAAATTGGGTTTATTTGATCTTAATCCTGACATTCATTACATTTTGAAATCTGAAATATCTTTAAATAAGAGTAAGTTTGAATATATTTTGCCTACAGATAGCAGAAAATATAGAAATTAAAGTTAACAGTAAGTGTATGTATTATCTCACACACACAAAAAAAGTACATAGAAACAGGGTACTTAGCTGGGAAACCAAACACATCTTCAAAGATACAGATTCTGTGCTTTCTTTACTTATCAAGAATTTTGACTTCTTTCAGGTATGTTGACTTCAAGATTCTCAGATGCCCTATTTCAGATCCAGAAATTACATACAGATAACAATGTAACACATTTATCTCCTTTTACAAGTGAAAAAAAATCTTTCCTGACTTTTTCTAACATTTCATTGGCCAGGTTTATATCACATGACCTTGCCTCAATCAATTGTCATGCCAAATAAAGCCACTGATTGGCTAGGAACAATCAAGATGCTTTCCTATAGCTATTTTCCCAGAAGTACACGGACACTCACAGAATGGTAAACAACATCAGGAGTTTGTCAGCAAAGAACACGGAGGAAATAACTACAGGATAGATGCTCACTTGTGTCTTTCATAGAGAGTGAAAACTATTTATGCTTATCATGGGGGTCATGAGTAGTAAAGAATTCACAGAGACACAGAGCAGCAGTATTAACCTATCAATGGCCATCTAGCATTTTTTCATATACTGGAAGAATTAATGTCTTTCTTTTCAATTAAATGACAAGGCCTTAGTTCTTTACACAGATGCAAAGAACAAATCACAGATCAAAGGCGGCCTTGGAACAAGAAGTGATCTTGCCAGCAAAATATGCTGAAATAAGCAGTGTGGAACACATAGAGGATCTAAACAGCAAAGATATTATTGCCTTATGTGTCCTACCAAAGAATTATCACCAGGTCCACAGGGAGAATAAACTGCATATTAATATCAGAATGTATGTGAAAGTATAGTAAATATATGTACTGCTCTCATGACAGAAAGCACTATATAGTATATATACCGTTTATTTTTTACTTTGGGTAAATACTTACAAAATACCAGATTTAAGTGCACAAAGCACAGAGATGGTATCTGCTTTATTCAAGACCTAAATCCAGAGCTTAGTATAGTAGTGGGCCCTTAGCAACAATGAGAGAAAGAGAAAGGGGGGAGGGTGGGGCGGGGGGAGAGAGAGAGAAAGAGAGAGAGAGAGAGAGAGAGAGAGAGAGAGAGAGAGATTGAGATTGATTGAGATTGATAGACAGATTGTGCGGCCCAGAGCGGACAGAAACAAGAAGCATTCCATTCCAATTTACAGCTGCATAAGCATATTTCTAGTGGGAAATGTTTTAACTTGTCGTATACCAAACCAGTAAGGTAGACATTCTCAAGACTAACATTCATTTTTTTCATGACTGATAAATACCTTGTCTGAATGTATATAGTTTTAGAATAAGGTTTAAGCATTATTTTCATTACAATGGCATACTTAGATTTGTATTTTTGCACATATCCCCGACTTATGTGATTTTTCAGGGTAAAAGTTATTCAGTTAAACAATCAAAAAGACAATACCTGCAGTGTTATACTTTCCTCAGTGATTGTACACCACCATTATTTTCCATGTGTTATTATTTCTGGAGTATGTTCAATAAAAGCTGAGGTTAAAAAAACCATAAAGCATATGTGAGTTCCAACTAACATAATAAAATCAATAAAATTCCAAGCATGTCTGTGGCTGCATCCCGAATTCATCTCAGATCCCAAGTGATACAATACAAATGAAATGGAACACTTCACCCCATTCTACAAATTCCCTCTGCAGCCTTTACAGCAAGATGAGTTATGGACCAGCTAAAAGACTCAGAAGCTCAGTGCTTTGTACTGCTCTTGTTTTGTTACATGTGGCAGGTTGGGTCTTTGAGAGTCTGGACTAAATTATGGTTTGCTCTGGGTTTGAAGCACAAGCATTTCACACAGATCAGTCCTTCTTTGGGGAGTGGGGGTGGGGCAGACGGTGAATCTTTTCAAGAGCAAAAGCATCCTACCAGGCCCGCGGCTGAGGCTGCACTGTGCCTGTTGACACGCTGGGCACGTTGCCCGCATCCATTCCATAAACGTTCTTTTGGCTCCTTTCCTCACAAGCTGAATGCCGGGAAGTGACAGGTGCAAGTGTAGACCAGGCTGGCGCAGTGTCTGACTGTTTGAACGATTGGGACTTTCCGTCTGACAGGATTTACCCAGTCATGATGGATGGTGGCTGGAGAACAGGAAAGAGAAAGGGAAGCGGGAAAGGAAACTAACTGTATTACACCATGGGGGTCTGTAAAATGCCCACCTATGGAACGATATGAGGAGCTCAATATCTGACAAGAGTTGAGGGAATTAAGAGTAATTTGATTACAGGTGCTCAACTGGCATTCATTTTCCTCTTATTATCTGTGAACCCTCCCTTGAGAGAGAGCACTAACCTTCAAAAGGAGCAGATGAATGACTCTATTAAAAGCGCTGTAGTTTGTTCGTGGCACTGTAGCATCTGACCATTTTATGAACCCAGTGGAATTGTAAATAGGAAACAGAAGAGAAGAAATGTCTTCCTCAAACAGTGTACAGACGACTATATCTGTCTTTAGTGATTTGTAATACAAAAAGAGAGTTTGCACATGGAAAAATGATGTGAAATCAAATCTGTTTACACCCCTAAATCCCCCACGCTAAATATTTCCTGTAATGGACAGATATTTCAATGCTATGCGATATCAAGTTTCTTTTTTTAAAAAAATAAGATACCTAAGTTAGATATGCTTAGTTTTAAATAATTTGATGTTGATATTTTATATATCTGGTTCATTTAATGTATATATTTAGTTCATTTTAATCTCAGTTAAAAATACATTTCTAGATCTTTTTCAATATCTACTTCCAAACATAATTTCTTCAATAATATAGAAAATATCCTGAGTAACATAAATGAATAAACTTCACTGAAATCTAATGACATCACATGACAATATCAACTATTTCTCCTCTAGTAAAAGAAGAATGAATAAAGTTTATTTAAAATCACATCTCTAATATTGATATTATTAGAATTGGTTATTTAATCTTTATTTAGAAAAAAGAAATGCGTTATTAGTGTTATGGCTTGCTTAAAAGCTTACTTCTGGTATATCCCTGTGGAAGATATAATAATATTTAAATCTTAACAGGAATAAGAACTTGGATACAAATCTGCAAAATCTAGAAGAGTGCCAAATGATTCAAGAAATTCAGGAATAATAATTCCTGTGAGATAGGAATAATTTGGTAAGCTCATTTATTTTTTCCATCAACTGGGTTGAAAGTAAAAATTAATACCTTAAAATCCTGACATTAGGAGTATGAAAGGAAAGTTTCTCTCTTTTATCAAAACACATTAACTTACATTAACTGTACTTAACTATACAATTTTATGTTAGTACATTAAGACCTGTGTACATTTATACACACCAAAACTAATATAGCAAAATGTATCAACTGCTTGACAAAATTTAGCTTGAGTCTATTCAATAATTTTACTGCTCCAAAAAACACTTTTGAGACAGCTTGGAACCTCTTTGGAATATGTAATAGTTTATTCAGAATATTCTGGAAATATCTACAAACTAATTAATTAATTTTTTATTTTATTTTATTTTGTGTTCAAAGATTGAGATAAATTTATAAATATCTTGAGAATTCTTAAGTATTTTAGGAATAGATTCTGAATTCAATTTTAAAACAGTGACAGCACTGCCTATATTGGTTACATACATAATTTGTGCTCACATGTGAATTCCAAAAATATTTTCATCATTCAATAGATCAAAGACTGCAATAACCTTTAAATAATTTATCATACGTGTATGACACATATGTGTGGACTTTTCATGGTGACAAACATATACAGTCAAAACATGTACAGTCAACACTTTATGATTCATACTAATGTGAGATCATAGGATAATAAGTACATAATTATTTGATTTAATAAGCCCATAATGTTCCAGCCGTAAAACTGGAAATGTTAGATGATTTTTCTGAGCTACTTAAAAATGTACTGGCTACCCTAGAAATTTACTATAAATCAAATGGTGATGTTGGTGGTCTCTGTTTCTTTCTTTCTCTCTCTCTCTCTCTCTCTTGCACGCAAGTGCTCACTCTAGCTCTAACTCTCTCTCTCTCTCTTTTTTTTTTAAACTAAAACTACTTGTAGTAAAAGTTAACCAACATTTAGTGATTACCTGCTGTTTGCCAGGCACCCCATAAGGGTTTTCCTCCTATTATCGTATTTACTTCCCACAGTGTTACTATCATCATTTTCATTTCACAAATAAAAAAAACCTGAGGTGCAAAGAGCTTAAAAAACATACCCAAGAGTCTCCTCTTTGACAAGCATAAAGGCCTTTGTCCTCACCATACAGCTGATACTGTTTCATTTGTTATGGAAAACAAAATTAATAAATTATGACTGTGCTTTTGTTCTATAGAAAGTCACACCAAAATCTACATCTTTCTTAGAGGGAATCATTTTTATTTTCTTGATTGCAAACAGGACTTTTAAACCTTAAAAATTTTCTGTTGGGGGAAAAACATCTCTGTTGAGAAAAGATGATAGTTTATGGCTTGAGATTACTCCTAAAAACTATAGAGAGACTTGTCCATTAAACTTGTCTCAGAAGAGACAAATGAGTGATCTACTGTCCTCACTGTCATATAATTCTGACCCAGAATAAAAGAGCCAGCAAATCCTTGTCCTTGAAAGCATGTGGCTTGTTGTAGGCAAAACTCTTAATGTCCTCAACCCTTAAAATAGTCAGTGGCACATATAAAAGTTAGGTGACATCTCACAAGTGGAGGTCTGAAACTAGAGTAGAAATACCTGAATGTTACATAATATTGCTTTGGATGGTGAACAAAGTCCTGGTGTTCTGAAATGTCCACATTGATGCTTATTTAAGGAAAAGCAAATTCAACCAGCGTCTGGCCAGTACCTAAATTCCAAGGTCATCGACAAGTCATGGCACACATGGATGTGAGCTTCTGTAGTCTGACTCCAGAATGACACTTGTCATTCTTGTGCTCTACTGACTTTTTCAAGACATGTGGTCTGGTAGCCATTATGGTTTCTATTTCAGAGTAATAAATGATATTTAGAAATATCAAATAACTTGCCCTTTTTATTCACTTACTAATCGATGATGCATGGATTCTAGCCCAGTTCTTCAGAACTCTTTCTACTTGACAACACACTCTTTGAACTGGCCATCTGATATAGGGAATAGATATTTATCTAGTGTTCATTATGTGTCAAATCAAATATTTACATAGGCTATTGATACCTGTTAAAAAAACATTGGAAAAGTTATTATAAATCACAGTATACATGAAAGAAAACCGAGTGAAGTTCAGAAAGTTAAAAAATTGCTCAGAGGAGGTAAGAAATGTTTCAAGTTCATACAGCTAAAGTAAGGAAGCCATATTATAAAGGTACTACATAGGACAAAACAGACGTTTGCTTTGCCCAACAATTCTCCATAATTCCTGGCACAATACTTATAGAATTAAAAGCAACAAAAAAATTATATAAAGTGAAATGCTAAAGTAGTTAATTCTCAAAATAATAAAACATTCAAGAACATGGAAGTAAAAAATAATAAAGTAAGAAAAATCAATAGAATTGTCAAGAATGTCTCAATAAGAAAATCCAGGAAAATGTAATACAAGATATAAAATAATTGATAACATTATCATGACTCTAATATATCTCTTGGAAAATCTCAATCAGGCAAAACATAAAAGACTTAAGTTTGAAATTTAGTTTTATTTACACTTTAGACTCTTGCTCTGGGGAAAAAAAATCAGTAAGTTAGAGAATCAGTCTAGACCATTATACTAGCAGGCACACAGAGCAGATGTGTTCACAAATTTATGTGTATATTCAGTTACACTTTTCTTAATATTTATTTGAGTCATCTAAATGTAAGGATCAGAGAATAATTTATCTTTAGAATCAATATCATTGCAAAGAAATTTATTGCTCACCAAATATCCATGTGCTTTATAAGATTTCCTAACCCTCTAGCAACTATACGGACTCCTGTTCCTGGATTCAGTCAATAATCTATTAGCAGAAATGATTAGTGTTATTTTCAAGTCAAAGCATGGAAAGGGAGGTATGAGTTTTCCATGCACTCCCTTCCTCAGACATAGCCACTGGTAAGGTTCCCTATGGTAGAACCTCCTTGATCAGTCTAGGTTTTTGAGGAACAATATGAAACTATGTTAAGTATGTAACATAAGTGAGAAAAAAAACTTTTTAGTGCTTAGTTATTGACACTCTGGGGTTAATTTGCAGCATTACTTAGCCTATTCTGACTCATGCAAGCATATTCAAGTATACAGACCTAGGAGAATCAAGAACTGTCACTGCACTCAAAATATCCTTTTAATCATATTGATGTCAAATAAATCCCAAACTAGTCTACAGATTATGGCTAAAAATTTTAAATGAGTTATATGCCAAAACTATACCTTTTCTTTGTTAGCATATTCTGAATTGTCAAAGCCATCTTATAGGCACTTACTATTTGGGATCATAAAGACAAAGAATATAAATGCAGCTTAAGACATGTTGAATGAGATATGAGACTACTCTGAAGGGATCCATTTATGCAACAAATATTGATTGAATACCTATTATGTGGCAAGTGCTTATCTTGGTATTGTGAATACAATGGTGAACAAAAACAGATATGGCCCCTACTCTCAGTCTAATGATTAAGAGACATAAATAAAAATAAGTTACCCAAATAAATAAAAATCAAAACTATGCTAAAGGAGAAGAAGGTGAAGGTCACAGTAAAATGAGCATGCATGGTATTGTTAGAGTTCTCCTGAGAAACTGAATATTGAGCAGAAATAGGAAAATAATAAAGCAGGTATTCCATTGGAGTAGAGGAGTCTTTTAAATCAAAGGGCACAGAATGTGCAAAAGATTGAATTGGGAAGAAATATGTTTGAGGAAATGAAAGGACAAGAGGCTGAAGCGGAATGAACTACAGAAAGACTTATGCAAAATAAAAAGCAGGTAGAAGTCATATCTTGTAAAACATTTGTCAAGAATTTTATACATTACTGTCAGGGCAATGCAAAACACTGGAGAGCTTTAAGTTGAAGAGAGAAACTATCAACCAATTTAGCCTAACTGACATTTATAGAAAACAGTGAGCAATAATAGCAGAATATGCATTATTTTCATGTGCACATAATATAGACTCAATAAATTTTATTTTCTTTTATTTTCTTTTGAGTTCAGTCTCACTCTGTCGCCCAGACTGGAGTGCAGTGGCCACTCTGAGCCACTGCAGCCTCGACCTGCTGGGCTCCAGAGATCATTCCGCCTCAGCCTTCCAAGTAGCTGTAACTACAGGTGCGCGCTACCATGCCCGGTTCATTTTTGATTTATTGTAGAGATGAGGTCTCGCCAAGTTGCCCAGGCGGGTCTCGAACCCGCGGGCTCAGGCAATCCACTCACCTCAGCCTCCCATAGGCATGGGATTACAGGCTGAGCCACCGAGCCCAGCTCTCTATAAATTTTAAAAGAGTTGAATGCAAAATATGTCCTTCAACTTCAGTGGAATTTTAAAAAGTAGAAACCATACAACTTATATCCTTAGACCATGATAGAATTAAATTAGAAATAACAGAAAGGTGTTTCAAAAAATCCTAATCTTTGGAAGTTGATTAATACACTTAATAACTCATGGATTAAAGAGGTAGTTTAAAGAGAAATTACAAAAATTTTGAAACAAATAAAAATACAACTTATTAAAATTTCTGAAATGCAACTAAAACATTGACTAGGGGACAATTTTTAACATTGAATGGCTATATTTGAAAATATATCTCAAATTGATAATCTAAACTTGGACCTTTGGAATCCAAGGAAAGAATAGCAAACTAAACTAAAGGTAGTGAAGGAAAAATACAGAAGAATACTATGAGGTAAGCCTAGAAAATTAGTTTGGACTTAGACTCTACTAGAACAATGTAAGCTTGTTGGGAGCCAGCCACGGAGGCCCACTGAGCGTTAGGGATCAGGAAGGGCCGTTGACCACGAGACCACTAGGATGCGTTCGGGAGCTATTTGACCCCATTTCCTCTCCCTTTCTACTTAGCACTAACCAGATTTAGCTCCTGTGAGCTCAAAATATAAAAACTCTGAGACCGGGACGAACACAAGCTAACTTTAGAAGCTCATTGCTCCTATTCTTCCACAAACTGCAGTTTTGGCTTTCACACAACTTATAATTCAAACTCGTGTCACATCTAAGAGCCTTAGTATTGATCACAGGCTTCTGAGTCATGATCTTAGGATTTATTGAAGGTGTAAATTGTAGAATATAGTTTTAGAAGATAGCCATTTTGTTGAAAGAATGCGACTGGGTTACTTGCAGGTAGCCCACTGTGAACTTTGGACTGGGCCACATTCCAAACATTCTGGGATGGGCCACTTTTGTTTGTTAAGTAAATACTTAAGCTTCTATAGAATTGTTTAACTTGGCATAAATCAATCAACTTAGGATGGGAAAGGTTTATAGAATATGTCAGTCACGGATTAGGTTATCCTTTGTTATGGGATTTTAAGATTATCATATGAAAAGGGTTTAAAGGCAATCATTGATTAAGTTTTCATGGATTAAGGTTTCTGGTGGGTGGGGGATGCCCCTCCCACATCTGACTTTGTGTATAAAAGACCCGTTGTAATGTTGTAATTCCCAAAAACACACATCGCTTCTGCACTAGACCGGAGTCCAGTCTCTTTCTTTCTCTCTTTTTCTTTCTCTCTTCTTCCCCCCAATCGCCAATGCCATCTCCACCTTTGGGGTACCCTGAACCCGGCTGAAGCTGGTCTCCGGCATAAGCTTTGCAAAATTCTTCATACCATTCATTCTTATCTATTTTCTGGAATTGCCTGGTTGACCATAAAATATTTTCATCTAGGTAGTTACTATCTATTATTATCTAGAATTAACTACTTTTTACATTACTACAATAATACAAATACTGTTCATCTTTGAAACTTTTAGGATATATAGCCAAAATACATAAGACATAATTATGGTTACAACTTAAAATGCAAATATTGCCACTTTGTTAGAAGATTGGCATTTCTCAGTAGGACAGGAAGTAGAAGAGAAGATAATATACAAACATTACAGTGTGAAGAATAAAGAAATAATACCAGAATTTGTAGAACAAGCAGTAGAGTACATTACATAAAGGTACAAATAATAACTCATAAACAACAGATGCTGGAGAGGATGCAGAGAAAAGGGAATGCTTCTACAATCTTGGTGGGAGTGTAAATTAGTGCAACCTCTGTGGAAAACAGTGTGATTTCTAAACGATCTAAAAATTGACCTTCCATATGACCCAGCAATCCCCCTTCTAGGAATATACCTGGAAGAACTCAAAGCAGTCTACAAAAAAGATAACTGCACATGCATGTTTACTGCAGCATTATTCACAATAGCAAAAACACGGAACCAACCATCCTGCCCATCAAAAGTGGAGTGGATAAAAAAATGTGGTACATATACACAATGGAATATTTATGCAGCCATAAAGAAGGACTTCATAGCAAGTTGGATGGATCTATAGTCTATAATATTCAGTGATCCGTCAGAGAAACAAAGAACTGAATACCATATATTCTCACTCATAATGGACCTTGAACATTTATCATAACATTACACTAAAGGGATTGGCAGTAGCTGGACACTGCCAGGAGAGAGGGAGCCCATAACATCACCAAGCATACCTCATTCTAAGCCAGGCGAAGTGAGGACCAATGGGAGACCGAAACCTCCCTTATACATAGACCACTTATGGACCCAATCCTGACTTGTACCCCATCTTCAAAATAAAAAAATATATATTTTATTTTGTTTAGTGTTTTATATATATACATTAAACACTAAACAAAAAAATGCATTGACTACCAAAATAGGGTAGGGAGAGACACTTTAAGATACTTTAAGAGGATGAAATTCTCCCATCTTATGCTGGAGAGTTATTTTTTAAGCTAAGAAATCAGTGCTTACTTTTACTTTAAATTATGGAGGTCACATGAAGCACAAGAAACAGAAGTGCATAAGATCGATTGTTTATGGGAAATAGACTAGAAATAGGAAGGAGGAGGACAGGAATTATCTTTCATTTATGGTCCTATTGTTTAATTTGATTTTAACCATGGGCAGCCTGTCTTATTTGGATTAAAAAACAATCAAAACCAACAAATATAGACCCTGTCAATGATTCTAACATTCAAGTCATGGGTAGGGTATATCTCATATCTCAATAGGAGAATACCTCAAATATCATGTATCAGATATGAATAGATTCAACTGTGCTATACTTGTACCATTATTTCCTAAGAACCATAAATCTATTTCTCTCACATTATAGCTAAGGACGCTGTAGTCCAGATAAGGCAAAGCTAACATTTCAACAAGCACTGAGGACCATAGCACTGGTGTCACCCCCAAGATTGTCCACCTGCTATGTACAAGTACACTTAAGTCTCACAGATTCTTGCCACACATGTTAAGAAAGGAAACTTCATATTGATGACTGTCTTGGTTTGGGTTTGCCAAAGAACAAAGCCTGAGGAAAGTAATGTATTTGGAAGGTGAGTCTGGAAGCAGGAGTAAGGGAGGGAGAAGTGTACAGAAAAACAATAATATGTGATATTGGGATTGCCTGGTGGGAAATGAGGGCTCAGTTTCAGCAGTTTTTCCCAGGAGGTGCACTGAGTACTTTGGGATTGTCAGCATAGGGGGCAGGAGGCTGGAGCATTTGTCCCAGTTGACCTCTCCACTGGTCGAGGGTTGTTACTGGGGCACTTTCGTATACCTCCAGCTGTGCAACTGCAGAGAGTTCCCTGGATCAGAAACTACAAGATCAGATGGTGAATGCATGGTGGGACTTTGACAGGGCACTGAAAAATTCACCTTGCCTTTGGCTGAACGTAGAGACTTGGAGGGAATATGACTTGACATGGGGCAACAGAGGCATCTGTTAGTGTCTAGGTAAATAAAGGCATTTTCCTTCAGCATGATTTAGAATAAGTTATATCCAATTCTACACAACACTATTCCAGCATATATTTTACAAAGTAAATTGTCAGACATTTAGGCTGCTTCTATATGTAAGTACTTCATTACAAAAAAAAAAAAAAGGCATCTATCTTGTGTTTGTCTACTGGTTATTT
The DNA here is from genome assembly GCF_000164805.1 of Carlito syrichta. Classification (NCBI taxonomy): domain Eukaryota; kingdom Metazoa; phylum Chordata; class Mammalia; order Primates; family Tarsiidae; genus Carlito; species Carlito syrichta. Next base: position 190,375 of record NW_007258968.1, on the reverse strand, counting down.
GAAATCCTCTTGAGATATTATTTTTCAATATGTATTGTACACTGAATTTCACTTGCATGCTTATTACTGACATATGGCTATCCTGAAGACCAGCACAAAAATGTCACAAACCCATATTTCTTTTCTGACACTTTACTCTTCCCACAGGCTATGTTAGTCTAGCAGTAAAGCAAATAGTGCTTTACAAAATGTTATTCACACTGATTATATAGTTATTCATTAAGTGGCCTTTGACACACAATTCTCATACCTTTTGTATTCATTGTATAGAAGGTCACGTACACACACGTCACATGTTTTATGGGATAGTTTAAGCTTCTCACTGAAACAGATGCTTGTAAGGAAGTTAAATCCATCGCAAATAGGCCAAAAAGACATATTATACTCTCTTGCAGTGCCACATCTTTTAAAAAAAATCTTTTAATTTTTCATAAAATTTGAGAATGAATATGCTTTTCTTTGTTACAAGTTAATTCTTATTAAAGATAATATCATTTTGATGAACATTTCTATTTTAAAAGAAGTCAATTCCATGTACTAGGGACAAGAGGGAGGCTATAATTACTGTGCTTTAGAAACTTAATGAACAAATAATGAAAGTCCACTCTCATTATTTGAAGATGCTCTTGCTGCTGAGCCATCAGTCTCATAGACTTTGCCATGTTTTCGTTTTTCCCTTTCTCACTAGTGTTGACAGACAGGCTGCATTTATCCAAATTTAGCTCCCTTTCCTATGACCAATGGCAAAGTCATTGTCAGATGAGTTGAACCGTAAGCTCCTTTCTGGATCTAACACTCTACCTTATTCCATTTTAGATTTATGAAGTGGTTGGATGAGTTAGAGGCATAATCAATCCTCACTGAAGAGAGAAAAAAAATGTAGCCTATGCAGTAACTGTATCCACTGTCTCATTAGCATCATATCGCCAACGACACAGAATATCACAATAGAAGTTTTAAAATGATTAAAATAATTTACTGTGTCCAACAGAGGAAAAAATGCAAAGCTTATTGACAGATGATTTGTTCTGCCACAAATCTACAAAGTGTCTATTTCTAATATGATTTGGACAAATATAAGTTTCAAGTACAGCAATAACATATGCTCACTTATTCTATTTACCTGTATTATTTCCTCCAACTTTGACTATCAAATTTTAGTTATTTTTCTTAGTTCTATGTCTTTAAATTATCATTAATATTTTCTTTTATCAAGTGTAGCCTAATTGTAAGCTGCCACAGATCATTTGCAGACTGATTTAAAATTTTTTTTAAAAGAGGAAAAAAGGAAGGAAAGAAAAGGAAGGAGAGAGGGAGAAAAGGGAAACTAAACTAATCCTCACTGCAAATTGCCCCAATGCTTAGAGAAAAATTGCAATCTCATTAATGATAGGAAAGCAAAAGATAGTCAGAGGAAGAGATGGATAAAAAACAGGGAAGATCGATGCCAAAAATCGTTTTTAGAACTATAAAAAGGAACTCTTAGCTCCTACTCTTGTAGATGGAAATTGTGTACTATGCATAATAAACAAATTGTACTTTAACAAAACATTTCTCTGTAAAGTCCATCATCATTACCCAAACTGATTTCAAAATGATGATCATTTTTAAATTTAGCTTTTAGAAAGGGGACAAAGAAGAAGATAAAAAAATTAAACAGTGAAGTTTCTTTTTTTCCCCTGGGGAGTGGTCTCAAAATCCCTGACAACTCAGCAAGGTTTCATACAACTCCAGGAAGATTTGGAAGATGGCCTATCATTTCAGGGAACCCACTCCTTACACTCTGCTCAGAAATCACTGGCCTGGATGCTTGCAGCCAGAGCTGTCTGAAGCACAATAAGAGAGCATTGGCCCACTTACCCCCACTGCCTAACGTCTGGGAGTGTGTGGCTGCAATTACAGGTGTTCACACAGCTGCATACTCTTTTAAAACTACTTTCCTATCTGCTGCCAGTGACTGTAAATTTAATGAGAGCACCTGCTGCTCTCTTACTTAGTTAATTCATAGTGATCTGCCTGAACTAAAGGAAATTTCAGAAAAGCCTCAGTTCTTCAGTAATAAATTACCAGTCTTTACTTTGGCCTGAAGGGTCTTTGATTCATGTCATATTACCCTTACACTAAGCACTGATGACAGTGGACACATTTAGTTTTTCTAAGTAGTGTTGGGGCTGGGGAGCAGGAAATGGCTACTAAGATTAAATAAAATGAGAAGATCAATTGTCTGCCTGAATATTGACAGCTGGGAAACTAGTCATCTTTGACCTCAGACATGAGGCGTTTTTTCACTGAGGAGTAAAAGTACCAAATAATGAAATTTTTGCAATGATGATAAGCAGAGCATAATAAAAAAAATAACATCATTTACTTTCTGAAAACGATTTAAGTCAATACAATAGAGCAAAGATAATCTCCCATAAATAGTGCTGGGACAACTGGGCATCCACATGGTAAAAAAAAAAAATGAATCTAATCATAAGCCTTATACCCTTCACCAAAATTAACTTAAAATAGATCATGCATTTGGATGTAAAATGCAAAACAATTAAATGTCTGGAAGATAACAGGAGAAAGTCTAGATAACCTTGGGCTGACAATGACTTTTTAGATATGACACCAAAGGCACAATTCATGAAAGAAAGAATTGATAAGCTTTAAAATTAAAATTTTAAATGTCTGCTCTGTGAAGGACACTGCCAAGAGAATGAGACAAGCCACAGACAGTAAGAAAATATTTGCAAAAGACATATCTGATAAATGACTGTTATCCAAAATATACAAAGAATTCTTACAATTAAGCAATAAGAACACAAACAATGCAATTGAATAATGGGCCAATGATCTTAATAAATGCCTCACCACGAAAGATACGTGTATGTCAAATAAACATATTATGTGGCACATTATATTTCTTCAGAGAAATGAAAATTAAAATGGCAATGAGGATCCACTACAAATCTATTAAACTAGCTAAAATCCAGAACATCGACAAATGCTGGTGAGAATGTGGAGCAACAGGAACTCCCATTCATTGCTGGTTTATGAATTAAAAGGCTATTCATGAATTCACAGTAGGGCATAATAGCCTTGCCTAGGATCCATGGACACTGTATGCAGGATGCTTCCCAGAATTATCCTTTTTTCTCTCAGCAGTGAGTGACTGATTACAAACTTTATGAAAAGTTACGTACCAAGAAAATAAAGTCAAATCCATTCACATATTTTTATTTCGATTTTTAATTTTACTTTATTGAAATATAATTTACATAAAACAAAGTGCACCCATTTACATTGAACAGTTTGATGAGATTTAACACTCATGTAAAATCGATCACAGTCTAAAAATAGAGCATTTCCCTCACTCCCTAAAGTTTCCTTTTGTCTCATCCAAGTCAATCTACTTGGCCCCCAGTGACCACTGATCTGATATCACTATAGTTTTATTTTCCCTTTTCTAACATTTTTAAAAATGGAAGTATACAGTATGTTTTCTTTTGTGTCTAGCTTCTTTTACTCAGTATGATTTTTTGATATTCCTTCATATTGTTCCTTATACCGTTAATTTACTGGTTTATTTTTCCTTGCAGAGTAGTATTCCATTAAATGAATATACTACATTTATCCATTCACTCATTGATGGAAATTTGGATTGTTTCCTGGTTTTTGCGAATATGAATAAAACTGTTATAAATATTTCTTTGGGGAAATTCCTAGTAATGAAAATGTTGGGTCATGTGTTATGCTTTTTTAAAACTAAGAAGCTGGTAACTTCAAATGTGTTTGTCCCACCAACAATGTATGACAGTTTTAATTACTACATGATGTCTCCAACATTTAGTTAGTTTTGTTAATTTTCTTAAATTTTAAGCATTCTAGCCGGACTCGGTGGCTCAACCTGTAATTCCGCGCTCTGCGAGGCTGAGGTGAGTGGATTGCCTGAGCCCATGGGTTCAAGACCCACCTGGGCAACTTGTCAAGAACTCATGTCTACAATAAAAAAGTTTAAAAATTAGCCTGGCATGGCAGTATGCGCCTGTAGTTCTAGCTACTTGGAAGGCTGAGGCAGAAGGATTGCCGGAGCCCAGCAGGTTGAGGCTGCAGTAGACAGAGTGAGACTCCAACTCAAAAATAAAAATAAAAAATTTAAGCATTCTAGTGGGTTTATTATAGTATCTTACTTAGGTTTTAGTTTCCATTTCCTTGATGACTAATGTTGAATATCTATTTCTGTATTTATTAGCCATCCTTAAACCCTTCTGAACCATCTTTTGCCTATTTTTAAATATGTTAGTTTGTCTTCTTATGATATATTGTAATAATTTTAAAAAATTTATTTTGGACTCTAATACTTTGCTTGATATGTATTATAAGAATATATTCTCTCAATTTATGACTTTTCTATATTTCTTTAATGATATACTATGGAAAACAGAATGGACTGTGATAAAGTCTAACTTGCACATTTTTTCTTTTATTTGAGCTTTTTGCATCCTTTCTAACAAATCTTTGCCTTCTTCAAGGCTTCAGATTTTCTGTAAAATTTTTATGTTATTAGCTATTATAGGTCTGTTATGCATTTTGAGTTTTTTTTTTGCCATATAGAAATCAAGTTGCTCAGCTCAATTTGTTGAAAGACCATCTTTGTACATTTGAATTACCTTGGCAGCTGTATTACAAATTAACCAGGCAGTGATACCAGCAACATAACAGAATAGAAAACTTTTGACTTTCCCCTTTATATATAGCATGCACCAAATAAACTTCTGTTAAGGGATAAATTCCTTCTGCAAGAAAATCAGCAGCCAGTTCAAAGACTCCTCTCCACTGGACAATTGAGAAAACATTGATACCAAACAGTTATGAAAACTAAAGCACACTTGGGCATAGACCTCACCATGGACACTGTACCATACAACTTGGAAAAGAATCCCCAATACCCAGCTGGGAAGAGAAGGTTTGGACCTCACATATATTGCTCTAACTCTAAGATTTTCCATGGATTGGCTTTTGGGTCATTAACTGAGAACAGAGAGGAATAGACACACACAAATCCATCTAGACCACGGAAAAAAGGCGATTGTTTTATATAGGCATGCAAGCACTTCCAGGGGCTTCATCTCTTAGGAGCAGGGCAGAGAGGGAACTTAAGAAACACAGCCCTCTGTCTGTTCCTGGAAGAGATTTATAACACACTCTTTCAGTGACTACTTGCTGGCCTGACATAATCAATTTGCATTGGGGAGTTAAAGGGGCAGACAAATATTAGTCTGCTGGCAACCTTAGAAGCAGATCAGCACCTCTCAAGCTTTCTTCCCCCACTCACGTCAGCAATAACTCCAGTTTTTAAGAGTTTGTTCACACTCCAAGTGTCTCAACTTTTATAGCTTCCACCCAAGGAATTGTATCCTAAACCTTCCACCTCTGGGAGTAGAGGGAACTGGTATATGTGTGTGTCTCTAGACCACAGGGAAAAACATGGTGGTTGTATATGGACACAAAAGTACTTCTAGCACTTTATACCCTGGGAGCAATGCAGAGAAGGGGCTTAAAAATACAGTCTCTCGTTTCTTCCCAGAAGGAATAGAAACTCTTGAAGTAGCTAACTGGCAGCCTGCATTGCGGAGTCAAAGGCACAAACTAGTATTAGCTCACCGATACTTGATTTCTTGGTTCATCTCAGTGATAACTCCAGGTGTATTAATCCCTCCTGGAACAAGTTTTTCCATACCTCAAGTGCTCCAACTTTTAGAACTCCTACTAAAGGGTGTGTTTCCTATGCTTCCTAGCTCTGGAAGCAGAGATGACTAAGTATACATGACTCTGGACTACAGAAAGAGTGGCAGTTTTACATGGGCAGGCAAGTACTTCCAGAAAATTCATCTTCCAAGAGCAGTACAGCAAAGGGGTTTTAAAAACATGGCTTCCTGTTTCTTCCAGGAAAGAGTTTATGCCATGCATTGAATGCCCTAACTTTTAAAACTACCTTCTGAAAGACTTCACTCTAAACCTCTTAACTCTGGGAGCAGAAGACACTAGGCATATGCAAGTGTCTCTAGATCACAAAACAAAGAAGTGACTTTAAATAGATGTGCAAACACTTCCAGGGGCTATATGTCCTTGAACAGTGCAGAAGAGGAGAAGGAACATGTAATTTTCATTTTCTCTCCAGAAGGAGCTTATGGCATATGCTTCTAGTGGCTACTTGATCCCTGGCTTCTAACAAACTTGCATTAGGGTGCTAAGAACACAAAAAACAATAGCTCTTTGGAAGCCTGAACCAAAGACTGACACTTCATGAACCTTTCCTCTAGTTCATCCCAATGATAAATTCAGGTCTACTCATTCTCCCTGGAATGAGTTTTGGGCATGTACCAAGTATTACAACTTCTATAACTCACTCAAGGGACTATCATTTTAACAACCTAGTTCGGAGTTGATGGTGCTTAGCATTCCTGATTTGTCATAGATCACAGAAAACAAAAAGGTAGACACAACAGACCTGCTTTCAGCATCTATCTTCCTAGGATCACAGGGTGCAGCCTAATATGAGTACAGGTATTTGTCACAGATCCTTTCCCTGGCTTAGTGCAAACAGAGTGGGAGATAAACACCTGTGCCCAGCTTTACTGTGAAGAATTTAGGCATAGATCTAGCACCCACATTTTCAACTACATCTAGACAGTCTGGCTCCTACTTTACCAGTCTTGGATTACTGCCAGTACGTGACACATCCTAACGTTTTTTTTTTTTGAGGGGGGGGGCACTAAAAACTGAAATAGCAGTCTGGACAAGCACAAAATTTGATAGACACCTTAAAATCTCTGGATGGATAGATTGATAAGCTATTTTTCCTCCATGAGACCAATCTGACAAGACTGAGAGATGTAGTTGTCTTATCTAATACACAGAAACCAACAGAGAGAGTCAATAAAAACAACAAAAAAGAAGAATATATTTCAAATAGAAGAACAAGATAAATCTGCAGGAATCAACCCAAGAAAAGCAGAGATATGTGATTTACCTGACAGAAAATTCAAAATAACAGTCATGAAGATGCTGACTAATGTCAAAAGAGCAACGAAAGAATAAACTGAAAAAAGAGTAAAGAGATGGAAAGTATTAAAAAATACAAACAAAAACCATAAAACTGAAAAATTCTATAACAGAACTGAAAAATTTAATAGAGGGATACAGCAACAGACTAAATCAAGCAGAAGAAAAGATGGAAAAATTCAAAGACAGTTCACTGGAGATCATACAATCTTTGGAGCAAAAGAAAAAAAAAAGAATGTAGATAGTTTAAGAGGCTGTGAAACACCACCAAGCATAATAACATGCAGAAGAATAAGAGAAAGAGACAGAAAACATATTACAAAAAGAAAGAAAGAAAGAAAGAAAGAAAGAAAGAAAGAAAGAAAGAAAGAAAGAAAGAAAGAAAGAAAGAAAGAAAGAAAGAAAGAAAGAAAGAAGCCGCAAGGGAAAAATTATTACATACAAGGGAACCCTCATAAAATTATCAGTGGATTTTTCTGCAGAAAATATGCAGGCCAAAAGGAAGTGAGATGTTGTAGTAACAACTCTGAAAGAAAATTGCCAATCAAAAATACTATATCTAACAACACTATCTTTTAAAAATGAGGAGTGATAAAGACTTTCTCAGACAAAGAAAAGCTGAGGCAGTTTATGACCACGACCTGACTTACAAGAAATGTTACAGGGAGTTATTTAAACCAAAGGAAAAAGACACTAATTAGTAACATGAAAACATATGAAAGTATAAAACTTGCTCATTGTCACATTCACTATACTACAACACTATCATGACAGTAGGAAAATCAATTACATCTCTAGTATAAAAGTTAAAAAGCAAAACTATTAAAACAACTAAAACTATAATAATTTAATAAGGGATACAAATTACTTTTAAAATGAAAATTGTTACATTCAAAACATAAAACATGGAGGAGGGGGAGTGAAATCTAGAGTCTGTGTATGTGATCAAGTTAAGTTGTTGTCAGCTTAAAATAGTCAGTTATAATTGTAAGATATTTTATGAAAGCCTCAAAGCAACCAAAAAGCAAAGGTCTATAACAGATATGCAAAAGATAAAAATTCAGAGTATATCACTATAGAAGGCCATAAAATCACAAGAAAGAAATCAATATAGAAAGTCATAAAACCACCAGGAAGAAAGCAATAGAGGAAAAAAGAAACTAAGGATTTACAAAAAAGAAAACAATTTTTCAAAAATGATACTAGTAAGTCCTTACCCCTCAATAATTACTTTGAATGTAAATGAATTAAATTCTTAAATCAAAGGATATAGAATAGCTGAATAGATAAAAAAAAATCAAATCCACCTATATGCTTCTTGCAAATAATAGTTTCATCTTAAATGACACTCACAGGCTGAAAGTTAAGGAATGGAAAAAGATATTTTATGCAATGGAAATCAAAAGCATAGCAAAAGTGAGCTATACATATCTCAGACAAAACAGACTTTTGGTCAAAAACCATAAAGAGAGACAAAGAAGGTCATTATTAACATTATAAAGTAGAATTAGCAATTATAAATATATATGCATTCAACACTGGAACACCTAAATATATAAAGTAATCATTAAGAATCTGAAGTGAGACATAGAGGGTAACACAATAATAGTAGGAAATGTCAATACCTCACTTTCAACACTAGACAGATTAGCTAAACAGAAAATTAATAAGTTAATATTAAACTTGAAATACACCTTAGACTAAATGGATCCAGCAGACATATACAGAAAATTCTACGCATTAACAAGAGAATACACATTCTTCTCAAGGCATACAGAACATTATCTCATATAGATTCATACATTAAGCCACAAGACAAATCTTAACAAATTTAAGAACTGTAAAGTTATAGTAAGTATCTTTTCTGAACACAATTATATAAAACTAGAGATCAATAACAGAAGGAATAATGGAAAATTAACAAATATGTAGAAATAAATCTATATACCCCGAACAAAAATTAGGTCAAAGAAAAACTTAAAGAGGCAATTAAAAAATATTGTGAAACAGAAAAAATGGAAACGCAACATATCGAAATTTATGGGATATAAAGCAAAACAGCTCTATGTGGAAAGTTTATAGTAATAAATGCCTACCTACATCAAAAATGAGAGAAAAATCTCAAATTAACAATTTAATGTTATTCCTAAAGGAACTAAAATATGAAAAATTGACTTAAAATTAGTATATGGAAGAAAATAACAACAACAACAGCAAAACAAACAAAAAAACCAGTGTCACTGATGAACATAGATGCAAAAAATTCTAAACAAAATACTAGAAAATAATATTCAACATTGTATTAAAAGGATAATCATCATGATCAAGTGTGATTTATCCTTGGGATGCAAGTTTGGTTCAACATATGCAGGTCAGTAAACATAATACAGTAACAGAATGAAGGACAAAAAACATATGATCATCTCAATAGATGCATAAAAAGCATTTTACAAAATTCAGCATTTTCTATTTTTATGATAAAAATCTCTCAACAAATTAGGCATAGAAGAAATGTGCCTCAAAACAAGAAAGGCTATAAATTACAAGCCCACAGGTAACATCAGATTCAATAATGAAAAGCTGAAGGCTTTTTCTCTAAGATCAATAACAAGACAAGGATGCCCACTCATCACTTCTGTTCAACATAGTACTGGAAATTAGACAAGACAGAGCAAGTAAGCAAGATAAATAAGTAAAATGTATCCAAATAGGAAAGAAAAAAAAAACATGAATTGTCTTCACAGGCTGATAATATGATCTCATATATAGAAAACACTAAAGATTTCACCAATAAGATACCAGAACTGATGAAAAAATTCAGTTAACTTGCAGGATACAAAATCAACTTACAAAAAATCAGTAACATTTCAGTACACTAATAACAAATGATTGAAAAAAATTTTTTAAATCCAGTTTCTAATAGCATAAAAATACTTAAGAATAAATTCAACCAAAGAAATGAAAAATCTGTATATTGAAAAATGTAAAACATAAATGAAAGAAATTGAAAATGAAATAAATAAAAAGTATCTTGTGTTCATGAATTGGAAGAATTAATTTTGTTAAAATGACCGTACTACCCTAAGTGACATACAAATTCAATATAATTCAAAATGTCACTGTTATTTTATAGGAAAAAAGTACATTATCATACTCAGTAATCTATCACAGAAACAAAGAACAGAGTATCACATGTTCTCACTCATAAGTGGTCCCTGAATATTTACCATAAGACTATAAGAAAGGAATTGGCAGTGGTAGGATACTGCTGGGGTCGGGGGGTGGGGGACAGGGGCACAACATTAATAAGGTTACCTGATCTCAAACAAGGCAAAGTGGGACCAAAGGGAGGCCCAAACTTTACCCGTACAATGACTACTTGTATACCTAATCCTGACTCGTACCCCACATCTTTAAAGTAAAAAACAAGGGGAAAAAAAAACCCCTAAAATTTATATGGAACCACAAAGATTGCCAAAGCAATCTTAAGCAAAAAAAGCAAAGCTGGAGACATCATAATACCAGATTTAAAAATATATTACACATCTATAGTAATTAAAACATCACGATACTGGCATTAAAACAAAACAAAACAACCATGTCAAGCAAAAATAAACACACACAACTATAATCAATTGATTTTTGACAAAGTTTCCAAGAACTCACAATAAAGGAAAGTCTCTTTAATAAATGGTTCTGGCAAAATGAAATAGCCACATGCAGAAGAATGAAAATCTCATTATACAATGTATCAACTCAAAGTGGGTAAAAGACTAAAATATAAGACCTGAAAAAGTAAAACTACTGAAAGAAAACATAGAGAAAAAGCTCCATGACATTTGTTTGGGGAGTGATTTCTTGTTATGACCTAAGAAGCACAGACAAAGAAAACAAAAACAGACAAATGGGTTTGCACTTAAAAATCTTCTACGCATCAAAAGAAGCAATTGATAGGTTAAGCAAAAACTCACACATTGGAAGAATATATTTTCAAATCGTACAGTAGTTAAGGGGCTCATATTCAAAAGTTACAAGAAACTTAAACTCGATAACATGAGAATAAATAATCCTATTAAAAATGGGTGAAGAGCTTGAATAACTCTTTCTCAAAGACAACATACAATAGCCAACAGATATATGAAAAAAATACTCAAATTCTCCAATAATCAGAGAAATGTAAATTAAAATTACAATGAGATGAGATATCATCTCACACCTATTAGACTGGCTGTTATCAAAAGGATGAAAGATTACAAGTGTTGGCAAGGATGTGGAAAAGGGAATCCTTGTATACTACTGGCAGTAATGTAAATTAGTTCAGCCATTTTGAAAAACATTATGGAGTTTCCTCACAAAACTGAAACAAAGTTACCATATGACCCAACAACACCATTTCTGTGCATATAAGTAAAGAAACTGACATGTGTATCAAAGAGATGTCTGCACTCCCATGTTTATTGCAACATTATTCATAACAGCCAAGATATTTATTTATGAGCAAAAACATACTTTTAAATTTGTTTATATATATTTATTAAATTTGACCAAGATATGGTAGAAGATAAAAACATAAATCAAACATCAACCCTGCTTCTAAATAATTTATATTCTACTATGAGTAGGGAAAACATGATTTTCAGAAGGCTCTGCCACATTGCAGTGTTTATAATGTGTTCAGAGAGATATCCAAGCGCTATGGTAGTTCAGGTTTAGAAGGACACCTGGAAGGTAAGTTTAGAAAGGACCATTGAGTTGTCTTTGGGGAAACCACTAACAATTTGAATGACATAAGTGGTATGATTAGGGTTCTGTTTAAAATATAAAACTGATAAATTTGTTTGATGACTTAAAGAGATGAATTAGAGGGCTTAAGTAGTCCGTGGGGGAGTCAATGAAAAGCTGAACTGAGATGTCAAAGAAAGCAGGACAGAAAATTTAAGGGATCAAGTTACTTCTTTGGTGAGAGAAATAAGAACAAAAATGGCTGCAAAATGATACTGTCTTAATATAAATTGAAGCAATAAGGAAGAATGACATTTTCATATAAGGTGACAGTAGGAACTGTGGAAATGATGAGTTAAGTTACCACTGAGGCATTCATATGAATATTGCTGAGGATTCAGGTGACTACACGGGGCTGAATTTTGGGGAAATTCAGAACTTTCTATATAATTTTACCTAGAAAGTTGTACAGGAATGACAGCTGAAGTTGTTGAATGAGATGAGATATTTAATAGAGTGAATGTAGAAAGAGAACAAAAGTGGGTCAAAACTAAACTGGAAAATGTTGACTTTAGGATATGAGAACAGAAAAGGCAGCTTAAGAAGGAGACATGTAAGAATCATTGCAGAGCTGGGAAGATATCCCAGATGGTGATTTTTAAAGGAGTCAAAGAAAACTTGAGGTTAAAAAAATGAAGGGTCATCAACAGAAATGTGAAGCTAAAGGAAAGAGGATGACTAAAAGTCCTTGATTTGGAGACTTTAGAGGTCATTTGTGGCATGAGAGAGAGGAATTTCAGTTAGATTATTTGAAGTCAAATAGTATAGGGTTAGAGAAAGAGGCAATCTATAAAATAGAGTGATATTTTGAGAAGTCTGGTAATCAAAAAGCAAAGAAACAAAAAAGATAGGACTATAGGCTTAGTCTGAATATATATCTCGGCAAAGAAAAAAAAAGATTGTTGAGTGAAGGCAATGAGAGGAGTTGAGAGCCAACGTTTCCAAAGGAAGAGAAGAGAACTGGAAGTGGGAGTTTCAGCATGGAAAATACCAGTTATTCTGTGATAGGAGAGAAGAAAATAAGTATGAATAAAGACAAAAGACAATTAAGTGTGAAGAGAGTGAACACTTGTGAAGTTCTTGTCTGTTCTCTATTCTGTAACGCAGAAACGTGGAGAGTAGGTACAGAATAATTTGTAAGAGTGAAAATGAGTGACTTTCACAATTCTGAGGACAGAAACCAGCGAGTGTTAAGCAGCAGTGAGAAAACCTGAGGTTAGATAGCATAGAAATCACTGGAATTCTATTTGGAGTTACAAGACTTTTTAAAGGTATTTTCTGCATAGCTCTCTACCTGCTTGAAGTTTTATGGTGCTAACTCTTGCCCTGTAAATAAAGATTCTTGAAAATTCTTTACCAGAGAAAATCGACAAAAGTGCTCATTTTGCTGAACTCATTCTAAACTTCTTGCTCTCTTATTCAGAGTGTTTAAATTCCTACCTCATTCAAAATAAGTATTTTTGTATTTTAAACATGTTTCTTTCATGCACATGAAATAGTCTTGACTATAAAAAGAAATCACTATAATAACAAAGTTGAGTTTATGCAGATAAGATTATTTCTGCTTGTAGGAAATTTTTAATTTCTTGCATTATTCAAAATCTCTGTTCTGTAAAATCTTAGGATTTGATTTTTAGTAAAACTTACATTTTACAAAAGATCAAAAAATACGTATTAAGCCTTCTGAACAAATGCTTAACATTGATAGCTAACCTGCCAAACCTGTGAATAAACATTTCTTTGGTAACACATGGTAGTATTCACACAACAATTGGATCCCAAAATATGTTTTTTCAATGTTATATAAAATCATTCAGTTTGTGTAATGAACAATAGTGCCAGCAATCAAAGAAGTCAGAATTGTCAACAATGAGAAATAATGTCTCCTAGCAACCAAGTTTCAATTACTCTCTGTTTGCTAACAAGCGCTTAGATATTTTATGCTGGTAGCTTTAGTCCAGCGAGTAATGCATTATCAAAGACCATGAGAGAGAGCTCCTGTTGTAACTGGCTTTGGTTTCCAATCAAACATCTTGCAATTAATTTTATTAGTGTTTTAGACCTAATTTACTTTGAGTAAGCCATAACTATGATTTGTTATTGTCATGTTATAAAAGGAATTGTAATGTGGAATAATTATTTGTTTAAATAATGGAATCATGGGCATACAGATGATACTCCAACAAAGTAAAAATTTATTATCATTAATAATAAGATTAAACAAAATCATATCTCAGAATAGATCCCAGGAGGACCCTTTAGCTATTTTAGTTGAACTAGAAATAATACTACTAATTAAGATATAACACCGACTGTCATAGCAGTAGTCACAAAGACCATTTACTAGTGCCTAATAAAAACCCTCTATCACGATAAGAATGCAAAATGAAAGTACATACTTTTAAATCAATCTGAATCATAGATGTTACATATCAAACTTTGGGAACAATTTTATTCAAATCATTTGTACTAATTCCTTTATACGATTTACATTTGGGAAATAACCATTGAGACAGAGTTGTTTCAGCTGTACTTCTGTATTTAGTTGGTTGGGCTTTTACCTCTTACTCCTTTTTTACATGGAGACAATTCAGAGGACTGAGCTTACCAGGAGCTCAGTGTGTGAGTAGGACTGCCGTGGCAGTTGCTGTTATTACAGCAATTATTTATCACAATATTTAATTTTAAGAGAAATACATCTCATCTGAACCCATTGAAAAGGAGAAGTTTGTAGAAAATAGCTGCAAAAAGGTCCCTAAGATTTATTGCAGCATTATTTTTTATGTATACACACACATAATTATTAGAGGCCAAAATGATGAATAGCCAAAGTCCATGTCAAAATAGCCAAAGCTATAGTTGTGTAGTTACTCAAAAAATGCTTTCAAACTGGTCGTTGGGAGTAGATCTCTATTTTATTGATACTTCATTTTTTACTTAATAATATTACTTAATGGTATTATATAGAAAGTGACATTTCATGTTCCAGATTTAATTCTGTAGCAATTTAGAATTATTCAAGTTAGCATTTATAAATATTCTTGGGTAATCTATTTGTTTATTATTTGTATTATTCTTTAGCTAAAGGTGAAGGACAGGTTATCTAAATTAAATTCACTTCAATTGAATAAAATTATCAAACATTATAGTTTCTGTTTAGACATTACTTCATTTTCTGATTATAATAGGAAATATTTTATAATATGAAATATTATATGAAATCTTTAAAGATTTTTTCTTTCTCTGATTACCTTCTTTGACTAAAATATCAAAATTTGCACTTTATGTAGCATTCTGATATAAATATATTGGGTATATTTATCCATATTTTAACAGTGTCTCTAGTTTTTTACTCTTTTATATACCTCTCAAAGAGAAGCAATGAATCACAGATTTTATGACATTATTTAAGCCTACTTTTAGCATTGGATTATACATTTTATTTTGACAAGACAGAGCTACCACTTATGAACAGTCATATAAACATACAAATAGGTGGAGTTAAATGTAGAAAATAATGAGATTGTATAAGTACTAGTAAGTACTCTGACTGTATTTTTAAAAATTATTACTATGAAATACAATTTACAGAACAATATAGAGTATAGGATTCAAAACAAATACATCTTCAAAAAACATATAATTTTTCTATCTTCAAGAAAGAAGAGTTAAGTAGAAAACAAGAATTTCAGCAAAATGCCATTTTCGGAAGAATCTATAATTTTACCATTTTAGTCCAAATACTGTTGCTGTGAAGGATATTGGAAAAAAGATTGCCTACAGTCTGCTTTTGAGCAATTCGTTAGAGTGAGAGTCTGAGCATGCAAATGCATCATTTTTCAGAATCAATTCCACAGTCATCATTTTTACAGTTTTAATATGAAGTTTTGCAAAAATATTTGTCAGTTGACCAAGATAATATAAAATACTCTGCTTCCCCATGCTCAAGACAGTAGACGAATGTAAAAATAAATACATTTTAAAAAGCTTAAATACAACACAAAAAAAAATTAGTCAAAGAATAAGACTCAAGAAACTTATCTTCTAAACCAAGTAGAACATGGTCTTAGGCAAATTATATAACTTCTTTGTGTCTCAGTTTTCAAAACATCAGTAAAATGTGTATTTCATTTATAATTAGATTAGTTTTCAAATAATACCTTTTAATTTTGGAATATTCTGTGAGACAGGGAGAGGGGTGGGTTAACAACGTTGTAATAGTGAATTCTGCATATCCTACTGGCAGAAGCAGGGTTTTTAGGAATGTGACTGGGAGGAATACAGAAATGCCTTCATTGGCAACCTTTTTTGTCCCCCACTGGGAATTCTGGTAAATCTGGAAGTCAATGATATAGGTATTTTGCTGGCCTGAATTTTTTTTTACTCTCAGTATAAACTAACAAATTTCCAGTTGCACATATTTATGTATTAATGTGTGCATAGGCCAGAGTACAAAATATATTCCTGCTGGGGAACAACTCATATAATACAGGCTTGAGGACACCATGCTTCTTCCCAGAATTCCACTGCTTTGCTTTTGAACCATTCCCAATGCTTTTCAGCAGCACTGTCAACAGAGCTCAGACAGGGTCTTGAACCTCAGAGAATGAATGAGATATGCCAAATGAAGCATAATTACTTTACTGACGTCATTCAGCTTTCAACTCATATTTAATGGAAGAGCTTCTACTGCTTGAAACAGTGGGCCGTTTGTAGCACATTATGCAAATGATAAGACTAATCTTTTGCATTATACATAAGAGCTGCTTATTGTGCATTAACTAATTTATCTGACTAGGAAGGGGCTATGAATGCTGATTTTTATTAAGTTCTTCATTAAGTGAAAATGTAGGCATGGTAAGTGCATATATTAACATGTGCCTGTCTTGCATGGATGAATAAATACATATACACATCTAGTTACCAAGTGGCATTCTTTTGGTGGTAGGAATCATCAAGTATGGTATTTTTTTCAGTCACATCAGTAAGATGAGAAAGTGAAAATTAAATAATCAGAGAAAAAGGCTCCTGTATCATTAAAATTCATCACACTTATTTTTTATCATGGTTCTGAAATTGCTTTTTAAAAACACAGAACGTGTAGACTAAAGTCAACAGTTTAAACCTTACATAAGTATCCTTTAGTGTCTTGTGATTATTTCTGTGATTATCAGAAAAAGCAGTTGATGAACAATAGAATGCAAAGTTGAATTAAAGCAGTCACTTCGACTTTAGATACATTTAATTCATTTAAATAGAATAAAATAAAAAACAATGTAATATTTGATTAAATATATAATTAATTTGATTCATATCTAGGCACAAGCATGTCTAGATGAACATGTGAATAAAATCTTATATAATGCTTACATTAATTAGCACATTTCATTAAATACATTTGAAGCCAACAGATTCTACACAGATTGGGCTCATCTCAGCAAGTTGTTTAGAATTTGACCATCAACTTTCAATGAGAAGAGACACCAAAAATATCACATATTTCATTTGCTTGACGAAATTGATATAGATTTGATTTATTTTAGTCAGCCAATATATATTAAGAACCCTCTGTGCTGGGCTCGGTGGCTCAGCCTGTAATCCCGCGCCTTTGGGAGGCTGAGGTGAGTGGATTGCCTGAGCCCGCGGGTTCGAGACCCGCCTGGGCAGCGAGACCTCATCTCTACAATAAATCAAAAAATCAGCCGGGCATGGTAGCGCATGCCTGTAATTCCAGCTACTTGGAAGGCTGAGGCGGAAGGATCACCGGAGCCCAGCAGGTCGAGGCTGCGGTGGCCGGGAGCGGCCACTGCACTCCAGTCTGGGTGACAGAGTGAGACTCCAACTCAAAAAAAAAAACAGAACCCTCTGTATGCAAATTATTATGAACATTTTAAGCTTACTATTTTAAAAATATTTTAACAATGCAGCTAACAACTTCTAAAATAGGAGACAAGTCACTGACTACTTGTATAACTGGCTTTTAAGGTGAAAGGGCTAGAGGAAATAAAATTAGCCTCTTTCTTTGAAAATACTATAGCAACAATGACTGTACAACAGATGCGGGAGGGGCAGAGATGCCTAGTGTACCCTTCTGACTTCAAACTTGACTTCCCTGTTTTAGTTCATTAAAATTAATGACCTATCACTGCGTGTCATGCATGAGAACAGCTCATTCCTTTATCAGTCAGGTAAACTGAAACATATACTACTATACACAACACAAAGCCAGCCCTGGGATTTGGCCATGAGCCCAACTTAACTGCAGAATGTTTATTAAATTATTAAAATTTATGGGTTGATAGCACTCTCAAGCAATTTATTATAGCTGTAAACCATTTTTAAGTTTTGAAAATACAATAAAGTTGATTTAATAATCCCCCTAATCTTATACACAACTTCCTCCAGAATTTTCTTCAATTACGCCTCATAAATTACAATTTATTGTGTATTAGAGAAACACTAAAAAACAAATACTTCATAAGAATTTCATCAGATTCATTTATTCTGAAACATTTGCCAGGAAGCATAACAAATTCACATGTGACCCCTGCACTCTGAAGAGCTGAAGTTCAAATCAAAGCCACAATGGAGAGTTCCTTTGCCAAGGATAATAACTAAAATCTTCCCTTGACTTGAGCCAGGAACTCAACTTTAATGAATGCTGGGTCAAGAGGTCAGGAAGGGAAAGAGGCAATTCTAGGGAAATTCTGTCTACTCAAACACCAGCTTGAATTGCAAAGCGCTAATAGTCACCACCACATTTTTGTAGGACTTTGTTAGAGAACAAGCAACTGAAAGAGGAATCACAAAGAGACAGTCACTGTAAGCACACATTACGTTTTCTCAAGAGCAAAAGGTCATCAGTATAAGCAAATTTACTTAGATTTACCAAGTTTTAAGTGAATATTTAATATTTTAAAAAATAGAATTTACAGTAGTTTAGGATTTGTAAACCTGCTTGAAGCATAATTTCTAATTATCGAATAATCTGACTTGATTAAGGCAAGATTATCTGCTGGACCTGATGGGTTTTTGTGATTTCTAGGACTTTGTTTTCATAACTGAAACAGAATTTTTTTGGAAGTATAAGAGGTTCCTTGAATGGAATAAAAGTATATCCATACTAGATACGTTTTTTGACTCATTGGGAAAGGAAGAACATAATTGGTGCCCTGAAGAAAGGATATGTGTAGGCGGAGGAAATATTGCATCTGCATTTCTTAAACATTTCAGGTTTGTGTCCCAATGCTGACTTTCGGGAGGCTGGAGGCAGAAACTGCTATTCAAGCAAACCTATCAATGACTCCAGTTATACTGACACTGTAGCTGGTGATTTCCTGGTTTGTAGAAACAGACCTTAGAATGAAACTGGCTCTTGGATAACTTTCCAGGAGCAGAAAATTCCTTTCAATGAATGGGACTTGTTTCTACTTGAGACAAGTTTGTCATCCTTAACATGGGCAAGATTCCCTCATGTTACTCAAGAAAACAAGAGACAACACTGTTGTTGACTTAGTCATACTAAAGAAGCCTTAATATGACTAAGACCATGGTGGACCTAATAGTGTCAATTTAAAGTCAGAACCACTTAGAAACTAAACTTGGCTCTCTTTTCTCATTATGTATTCTGTCCTTGGTTCCGGGTGACCTAAATGCTTGACTATGGTATATGATATTAGAAGAAGTTATCTAGCTGCAGTCCCTTTCTCATGCATGCACTTGGGTGTCTATACTTGTACCAGTGACTCCTCTCCTATCTTGGCCTCAGTAGCATGAAGTAGATACCTGGCCTAGGTTAGGCTAATTATATTCCTCTCCCTGAAATACTGTGCTAGTTAAGTGTATGGAGCTGAGCTAAAGATTCTGAAGACTAAGGACTGAGTGTACTATTTTGTGACCCTGATAACTGAGCAGAGTTAACAGAGGAAAAAACATAGGACATAAAGTTATAGAGAGAAGCAGGAATAAGAGAATATGAGGTCATAGGGAAAGTTAGAAAAAGTAGTTGTCTTTTTTTCTATGTCTTATCAGTTCCTATGGGGTCTACATATACTGCTAACTCTTGGATTCTTTATATTCTCCTGTTCTATAAATCTCATTTTAGTTTGATCTAACATACCTATACTTCCGTAAATAAGCCACATTTTAAACGAGGAATCCAAAAGTACATTAGAAAGTATTTTGGACTGAATGAAAATGAAAATATTTTAAAACTAGTAGGGTGTAGCTAAGGCAGTACTTTGCGGAAGTTTTATAATAATAATGTCTGTTTTGGAAAATAAGTGAAGTCTCAACTCAGTTACTTCAGCTTAAACTTTTAGAAACTAGAAAAAAAGAGCAAAGTAAGCAGAAGAAAAATTAAAAAGCAGAAGACATTAAAATAAAAAGTGAAATAAATTAGAGAAAATTCATGATCCTCAAAATTGTCTCTTTGAGAAAACGAATTAACAGCCTTCTAGCAAATCTAATCAGAAAAAAAGGAAAGAGAAGACATATATTGCTAGTATTAGTAATCAGTTATTATATCAATAAATATCTTAAAGACATTAAAATTATGATAAAAATAAAAAGATCTTTATGCCGCTAAACTTAGCAATTTATATAAATTTGATATATTCCTTAAAAAAAAGCTCATTCAAGAAGAAATAGATAAACCTAGAATCTCCATATTTATTAAATAAATTAAGTTTGTAACTTGAAAATTTTCTCCAAAGGTACCAGATGAGTTATGTGACAGATTCTGTAAACATTTAATAAAGAAAGAATGCCAATACCTTACAAACTCTTTCAGAAAACAAAGAAGAAAACACTTCCCAACTCATTCTATTATACCAGCATTGTCCTGATACACAGATCATTGTACCAAAAACATTGTAAGAAGACTTCAGATCAAGATCCTCCATGAATATAGACAGAATAATTTTAAATACAATTTTAGCATATACAATTCAACAAGATAAATAAAAGAATATATCACGACAGGTGATTTTTATCACAGAATGTAATGCTGGCTGAACATTTGAAAAATCAGTCAATGCAATGTGCCATCTTAACAAATTAACAATAAAAAACATGATTATTTCAGTAGATGTAGAAAAAGATTTGACAAAATCCTGTCTCCTATTCACAATAAAATATCGCAGATAACTAATGATAGGAAAAAAAAAAAAAAACCCAAAACCCCCAAAACACTTCAAGTTGATAAGGGACATCTACAAAAGAACAACTGATTTCACATTTAACGGTAAAAGGTTGAAACCTTTTCCTCTAAGATCAGAAACAAGGGAAAAATAACCATCTGCACTGTTTCTATTCAACACTGAATAGGAGATTTTTTTATCAGTGCAGTAAAGCCAAAACAAGTGAAAAAAATAAGGCACATCAATTGGAAATAAAGAAGTAAAATTGTTTTTATTAGCAGATGATCTAATCCTACAAGGTCTACCAAAAAAGATACTTGAATGAAAAAAATGTATTTTTTGAAAGGTTACAGGATGCAAAGTCAATATACCAAAAAAAAAAAAAATTGTGTTTCCAAAAACCAGCCACAAGCAATTGGAAATTAAAATTTAAAAACCAGTATAATTTATTACAGCATCAAAAATATGAAATGTTCATTTGACAATGTGCAAGATCTGTGCACCGAAAACTACAAAACACTGCCTATCATAATTAAAAATCTACATAGAGATACCATGTTCATAGATAAATATCATAATGATGTTGTCTCCCAAAATTGATGTATATATTCAATAAATTGCAATCAAAGTCAGATTTTTTTTGTAGAAATTATCAAGTTTATTTCAAAACTTATTTGTAAATTCAAAGGACATATAATACCAAAAACAACTTTTGAAATAACAAAGAGGAGTTTCACTACCCAATTTCAAGATTTACTTAACTCTCCTTTAATCAATACCTTCTGGAACAAGCAATAAAGATAGATATATAAGAAATAGTCTAGATATAGACTCAAATGTATATTGTCAATTGATTTTTTACAGAATTGCCAAGATAATTTAATAGGGAAAGTGTAATCTCAAACATTCAAAAAAGAAACAAAGGAAACAACTTTGACCTTTACAACACTCATTTTTAAAAAATTTCTTTAAATGAATCAACGACTTAAACAAGAGGGCTAAAACTATACATATTATAGAAAATAAAGTTTTAGTGACCTTAGTTTTGGCAAATATTTCTTAAGTAGGACACACACACACATTAAAAAAAATACCAAATTTGACTTTATCAAAACTAAGTATTTAACCTTAAAAAGTAACTGTTATTACAATAAAAAGTCAAGACACAGACTGAGAGAAAGTACCTGCAAACTAATACCCAACAAATACAAAGTACTTGTGTCATATATATCTCTATTTTCTATCTATCATCTATTTATCTATCTATCCATTTATCTACCTACTTACCTACCTATCTATCTATCATATAAAAGCATACAAATATATACACACATGTATAGGTACATATGTATATCTTACAATTCAATAAAAGGAACACATAATGTACAATTTTATTTATATGAATTATCCAGAATAGGCAAATATATAAAAACAAAAAGTAAATTTGTGATTGCCAGGAGCTACAGTGATAAGTGGGAAGTGGGAGAAAGGAACTGACTCAAATGGACACAGAATTTCTTTGGGGTGATGAAAATATTCTGAAATTAGATGGTGATTGCACAACTCTGTGAATATACGAAAAACCACTGAATTGTATAGTTAATTTTACGCTATGCAAATTATTTCAATTTATAAACTTACAACTAAATGCTTTAAAAGCAAAGGTAATAAATACTCAAAACTCATCACTTCCTTATTATTCTACTACCTTTTAACATTATGTGTGACCTTGAAGCTATTTTTGTTTATCGTAGTTGTATGATGGAAGCACAATGTAACAATGTGCTCATCCAGAGCTGCACATCTCTTCCCAGTTCTGGATTTAGTAACATCATGTGAGTAGCTAGAAGACTGACTGTTGTAAGAGTATTGACATCACCAAAATGGCAAACACTACAAATGAGAGCTTGTTCTCTTCTTAGAGTGCTGATTTCAATCCTTTACCAAACTTCACTGCTTGCTTTAATTCATCCTCTTGAACTAGAGAAGGTAGCAAGAAGTGACAAAAATGCAGGAAAAAAATGAGATGGTAACTTTCTGTTTAACTCTGTAATTAGGGAAGGATCCCTACCTGGTTTATACACATCAGGTGAAAAGACTTTTGTTTGAAGTATATATTTTTGCTGGGTTACATCTTGCATACTTCATTCCCATATTATTTTAACTGGTTATTTCTCAAAAACTGGCAGGCATATGATAGCTACAGATATTTTACTTTATATATAGATATGTCTTATAAACACATGAAGTGTTTTGATCTACATGTTATCTTTCCTACCATGCTGCATTGGGTAAATGGTTATCTTTGTTAATTTTGAGACTTTAATACAAACAGCAAGGCTTAAAAAGTTTTGTGAGCCTGTGGGTCTACAAAAATTCTCAAAATTATATTGATTTCTATTATTGAAGTAAATTATTTTAATAATCACAAGATTGGAAAAGAATAGAAAATTTTAAAAATGAATATTAAATATGTGGCTCCAACAGTTACTAAGAATGATAGAGTAAGTGACCTATTTACATTTTTTGATCCTCATTTTTCTCATCTGTAAAATGGGGTTAAAATAGTACCTATTTTTAAATTATTTTTTATTATTTTTGTGGGGATTAAATGAGATGGCCTCTTGTACAAGTACAGTATAGTGCCTGGCACGTCATAAGGATTTAATAAATGTTTTTGGTTTATATATTTTGCTGTCAAGATATAAATAGGCAATCATAATATTTACTGGGGGAATTCTTGGCAAATTTCATTCCAAAAGTGCATTCCATATTTATGCCACAAGATTCATTATATTTGTTTTCCCCTATGCAATTCCTTTGCACGTTTTATTAGTGTAGGCAGTATATTCAGATACAAGATCCTTGAATAACTAGAGGGTTATTTGCACTTTAAGGCTTCCTGAATGAAACCTGTCCCAAGAGGTTCATTTCCTCAAACACTGTAAAATTGCAAAGGAAGCAGCTCTTCCTCTCACAGTGTTCAAGTCCTGAAGCAGTGCTGCCTTTTATCTTTAGCTGCTTACAAGTCCTCAGAACTCTTGGGGGATAATTGCAATGTAATGGGTTACAGCTGCTTGCTAGGTAATTTACTCAGCTGCCACCACCTGGGGAGATTAGAAGGGATTTCCCCTCCTGACTTTGGGCCCCTGGAATTTACAGTCTTTTCCTTTTCTCTTCTCTGGTGGTATCACTCTTCTCCTTTAGGGTTCACTAGGAAGTCAGCCATTTTAAAGTACACAAGTCATTTGCCTGCACAAGGAAATACTAGCAAACAAATCCTATGCAGGCTAGGTAAGCTTTAGGGCATAATCTCATGTTGTTTAACCAACCCGCTAAGCCTGAAGTATTATCAGGATACTCTGAGCCCACCTGGCTTTAGAGCAAGGCTCTAATTTTTTTGTGTGCCACTGACCCCTCCGGAAGTGTTATGGGCTGAATTGTGGCCCTAGTAAAATATGTTGAAGTCCTAAGCTTCAGAGTGTGACCTTATTTGAAAATAAAGTCTTTACAGAGGTAATCAAAATTAGGTCATTAAAATGATCCCTAATCCAATATAATTGGCATTCTTATTAAAAAAGGGAAAATTCAGAGGGAGAGACATCATGCAAACACAAAGACAGACATCAGGATGATGTATCTACAAACCAAGGAATGTCAAAGGTTGTCTGTCCATAAACTAGAAAAAAGGCATGGAAGAGATTTTCCCTAAAAGCCCTCAGAAGGATCTAATATCACCAGTATCCTGATCTCAGACTTCTAGCTTCCAGAATTAAGACAATAAGTTTCTATTTTTTAAGCCACTCAGTTTATAATACTTTGTTATGACAACCCTAGTTCACTTTACAGGAAATCTGTGAAGCCTCTGGATCCCTTCTCAAAATAATTATTTTTAAATGTGTAAAATAATGTACATAAGATAACAAGGAAATCCAAATATATTAAAATATTGTTATCAACACTCAATGAAACGAAGACTTGAAAGTTGAAGTTCCTAGCCTGGAGTGCATGGATTCCCAAAATGCTTGTGGAAGAAATTCAGACGGTCAATGAATTTCGATAAGAGATAAATTACATTCTAACTTTTACTAATTCTCTAACTGAAATTTAGCATTTTCTCCAATTATGAATATAGATAATAGTGAATAGTAGTAATAATAGCAGTACCCATGACCAGTAAGCTTTTGTGAGGTAGGTAAAAAAAAAAACCTGTAATTTTGAAATATGAATGGGTATAAATGACATTTTGAGATCTGCAACAACTCTGATGTGATATGAAAATACCTGTGATTTCCACTGGTCATGGGTACTGCTATTCATTCTCTCAACTTCTCTCTATATATCTTTGTCTATATCTATTTATCTATCTATAATCAATATATTTGTTTTTGTGTCCTTTCATCCACCCACCCATAAAAGATCCAACACAGAATATCTGTCTTCAAAGCCTGTACCAGCCCAATGTATTAAGGTTTCTAGGGTAAAACCACAACTGTGGTGACTACTCTCAATTTGTCCTGTAAAATTGCTCAGACAATTCAGTTTTGTTTCTATTACTTTGTCAACAATTTATCATCTTTGTAGCAACTTTAAAAAATAGCCCGATCTCCTAAAATCTTAGACAGTCTAACTTTTTTTCCATGCCCTCAGCATATGAACACCTATTTTAAGATAAAACAGAAACATCAGTTGATGATCTAACATCAAACCTATATATTTATTCGACTGTCCTACTTAATTTTTGTTAACAATGAAGAAAATGAATGTCCCCCGTAAAAATAATTTATGTATCTAAGTTCTAGAAGACTATCAGCTCCTCAGGGTTCTTGCTTCACCAATACCCTCCCATGGAGCACACACTGACAGAATCCTATACATTTCTCACAGTTTTTACTGTTCCCAGGTAAGCCAGTAAAATCTCACTGTCAGCACCTGGGACACTGCCTGATGGCTTTCTCTGGCTGCAGGTGCATGCTTGGTCTGTGTGTGCGATAGGTAGACAGTGTTGATGAGTTGTTACTAACTGCTGATAGTAGCTATTATCCATTGACTATATGAGTCAGTGCATAAATATCCTGTCCTACTCACACCTAGGGTAGAATAACTTTGAGGCATGTTCTACATTTGGCCTTACAAACCAGAGTGCAATTGAACCTCAACTGCCCACAATAATAGCGTGTCTAATAGCACTCTGATTGGCTTCCTTTCCTTCTTTGCCTTCCTTTCCTTCCTTGTCTCACTTTTCTAATCCCACACTGGTGGATTCCCAGATTAACTACTGGCACTCAGTTCCTTGACCCAAGTTATCCCTCTGGGGGGAACCAAGCTAAGAGAATTGATTCTACAGTCATCCCTAGATAGCCATTCTGGTATTGGATTAATTGCAAGCCAAACCACTACCAGCAGAAGTGGTGTGGTGAAACATCTTTCCATTCTGTAGCAGCATCATCTCTAAGACTCTGACCTGTGGCAGAGTGGAATGCGGTATAAGTGGAGTGAGGTGCAATGACTTACACAGTAGCTCTAGAGTCTGATCTCTGACAATACGGACTGAATCAGTTATTATTAATGGAAGAATAAAACAGACACAGATCAGCCAACTAAGAACTCGTTACAATACGGCATAAAAACTAAAAGTCATGGTGGCAATGTTTAAAGAGCCTCTCATCCACTATAGCCAGAGGACAGATTCTGCTGAAAATCAGAAACCAAAACTGATTCTGAGAGTTCTGGAGTAAAACAAGATGCTAATATCAAAGCTCAGATAGCTATTGTCAAGTTAGGTCCTCAAAAGGAAAGAGTTGAGATGCTGAGGCCAGGGTTGAAGACATTTGAGTGCAGTACGTGGAATCTCCAGATTCCCCCAACCCTCTGTGCTGGTTAAAGTGGCCTTTTCTCCCTGGTTAAAGAGAGCATTTTTCCAGCTCCTGGAAATTTTGCAAACTTCTCACCTGAATCAAATATTCGTCTTCTCAAGATCTGTCCCCATTTTTCACTTTTTCTTTTAAAGCAATAAAAACAGTCATGCCTCAATATTGCTCAAGCAGAGAAGAATTATTCTGGATACAGGTCAAGTATTTCTCATCCAAAATACTTGGGATCAAAAGTGTTTTGGATTTTTAAAAAAAATTTGAAATATGTGCCAATATCATATCATTGAGCATCCCTACTCTGAAAATATGGATTTTTTAGTAAGTATCATGTAAGTGCTCAAAAAGTTTTGAGTTTTGGAAAATTTGGGGTTTTGGATTTTTAGGTCAGGGATGTTTAACTGGTATGCAAAGAAAGAAATGATTCACTATGAGAGAGTTGTATAGTAACTATGTAATATAAAATGTTTCCAGCTAAAGTACCTGAGGAGAATCTTGAGGGTTCTGGGACAGGTAAGGTGGGATATAAGACTGGATGGGAAAGAGTTTATTGATATGTCAGCATTCTTAGATTTAAAATCATAACAGAGATTACTGAAGCTAGTACTAATATAATTCTGGCATACTCTTTAAAATTTAAAACAGTGATGACCTGTGGTTGATAGTAGGAGATACTGCTATGGAATAGGGTTCTTGGATGTCAAGGGAACAGATTCTGGAGTTACAGAGGCCAACCGGTAATACTTAACCAGTAGAGGCAAGCTGTACATGATTGTCTCAGTGAGCAGCCAAGGCAAAAATGGCAAAAAGCCATTGCCTTGCAAGATCTCTACAGCAGTGGATGATAGACCACCATGTTTCCAGGGGAGAGAAATAGACTTCCACAAAATATTGATTAACTTAGATCCTGCCAAAGCAACAGGGAAGAGAAAGCAGAAGTCTGATGTCAGTGTCTACAATGGAAAACCTATAGTAAGCCGGTTTTCCATCAATTGGAAAAGAAGCCAGGTACTTTACTTTTTATTACTATTATTATTATTTTATTTTAAAGATGTGGGGTACAATTCAGGGTTAGATATACAAATGTTGACTATGCAGGTACCCTTGTTGATGATGTATGCCCTTTCTCCCCTAGCAGTTTTCCTCAACTACCAATCCCACCCCCACACCCCAGGTAGTTTCCCACTACTGCCAATCTTTTTCTTATAGTATTATGATAATTGTTCAAGGTTCGCTTATGAGTGAGAACATATGGTACTCTGTTCTTTGTTTCTGTGCTAGATCACTGAGTACGATCAACTCTAAATCCATCCAAGTTACTGCAAAGTCCATGGGTTTGTCCTTCTTTATGGTTGCATAATATTCCATTGTGTATATGAACCATATTTTTTATTTTAAATCCAGTCCAGCTTCGATGGACAGCATGGTTGGTTCCATGTTTTTGTTATT
This sequence comes from Carlito syrichta, assembly GCF_000164805.1. Taxonomy (NCBI): domain Eukaryota; kingdom Metazoa; phylum Chordata; class Mammalia; order Primates; family Tarsiidae; genus Carlito; species Carlito syrichta. The sequence goes on along the minus strand of NW_007258968.1, from coordinate 162,081 downwards.
GTGACTAGAGCTGCAACAAACATACATGTGTAGGTATCTTTTTTGTAGAATGATTTGCGTTCTTCTGGGTGTATTCTCAATATGGGAATTACTGGGTCATGTGGAAGGTCTATTTTCAGTTCTTTCAGAAATCGCCACACTGTCTTCCAAAGACTGCAGTAGTTCGCATTCCCACCAACAGTGTAGAAGCATTTCTTTTTCTCCACATCCTCGCCAGCATCTATTGTTGTTTGTTTTATTAATGATGACCATTCTTACTGGGGTTAGTTGGTATTGCAATGTGGTTTGATTTGCATATCTCTGATGATTAGTGAGGCTGAGCACTTTTTCATGTGTCTGTTGGCTGCCCGTATATCTTCTTTTGAGACGTGTCTATTCATGTCTTTTGCCTGAAGTCAGGTACTTTAAAGGAAGAAACCTAAAAGCAATTGCAAGCACATGTAGTGCCTGTAGCCCTATCCTTCCAAATAGGAATTGTGGTCATTTACTAGAGCAAATGTACATTGGGTAAAAGAGTAATATACAAATATTTTGTTGGGTATTAGATACATAGTCTGAGATAATACTGGTAAAAGGAGACTCCAAATCTTTTTTTTTTAAATTTTTAATTTTAAAGATATGGGTTACAATTCAGTGTTAGGTATTCAAATGCCAATTATGCAGGTACCCTTGTTGATGACGTGTGCCCCCCACTTTCCTTGGCAGTTTTCCACTACTGCTAATCCTATCCCACCTCCCCTGGCAGTTTCCCACTACTGCCAATTCCTTTCTTAGTATTATGATAATTGTTCAAGGTCTGCTTATGAGTGAGATCATGTGGTACTCATTTTTCTGTTTCTATGATAGATTACTGAGTATGATAGACTCTAAATCCAACCAAGTTGTTGCAAAGTTCATATGCTTGTCCTTCTTTATGGCTGCATACTATTCCACTGTGTATATGTACCACATTATTTTTATACAGTCCAGTTTTGATGGGAAGCTAGGTTGGTTCCATGTTTTTGTCATTGTGAATAGTGCTGCAATAAACGTGCATGTGCAGGTATTTTTTTTTTGTAGAATGATCTGAGTTCCTCTGGGTATATCCCCAATAGGGGGGATTGCTGGGTCATATGGAAGGTCAATTTCTAGTTCTTTCAGAAATCGCCACACTGTCTTCCAAAGAGGTTGCACTAGGTTGCATTCCCACCAGCAGTGTAGAAGAGTTCCTTTTTCTCCGCATCCTCGCCAATATCTGTTGTTGTTTGTTTTATTAATGACTGCCATTCTTACTGGGGTTAGGTGGTATCACAATGTGGTTTTGATATACATTTCTGTGATGATGAGTGAGGTTGAGCACTTTTTCATGTGTCTGTTACCTGCCTGTATATCTTCTTTTGAGAAGTGGGAGACTTCACATCTTATTGTGGTTTTCCTATGAGAATGGAGTTCTAACCCAACTCTATCTTACAATGGGTTCAATAGGTCTGCCAGCATACTCTGGGTGCATAATTGTGACAGGTGTACCTGTCAGCTGGTGAAATCCTTACATTGCAGCTAGAGATCATTATCCTAAGTGAAATAACTCAAAAACAGAAAATCAAAGACCACATGTTCTCACTTATAAATGGGACTAAATCAAAGGTATACATGGACATAAAAATGGAAATAATAGAATCTTGGGGATGCCAAAAAGGGGAATGTAGAAAAGGGGAAAGGGTTGAGAAACTACCTGTTGAGACAATGTTCACTATTTGGGTGATGGGTTCACTAGAAGCCCAAACTCAGCAGTATGCAATACACCCATGTAACGAACCTGCACATGTACCCTCATCCGAAATAAAATAAAATGATATATATATATATATTTTTTTTTTAATGGAATCCCCACATTGATTTCTTAGGCTATAAATTAAGGATATTATGAAACTGTTTCCCATTCCCACCAGCCAGGATAATAAATCAAAGAGAAGCAATATCACATTTGAGGAGCATAGTAAAAATTAATGCCGCCCCAAAAAACCTAAGTTTTATAAGAGTAGAAGTATTCTATTCAGTTTGACTCACTGGTATACCAGTTCACTTCACTGGTATTACTCCTCCACCATAAAGAATATAGTAGTCCCATTTAAACCTGCTGTTCAGATGTAGTATTTTGTACTCTGATACTTGTTGTGTTGTATTATCTTTAATTTCCTTCCAATAGAAGAATCAGAAGTATTTTTCATTCATCTGGGATGAACAATAATATATATCCATGCTTTTGTCCTAGGACCAGAGCTCTATGCCTCTTACAGTGTAAGCTGACGGACCTTGACCATCTTGGCATTCCATGAATCACGTGCCGGCCCAGATCTGATTATCCAGATCTGATGTTCAGAAGTATCAAGTATATGCATTTCCTAAAGAGACTGAAGGAGACAAGGCTTACAAGAATTCAGATTGCTACTACATGGGTGAAATTTTTAGTAATATGTTAGTGTGAGGCATGCTGTGGTATCTCCTCTAGAGTAAAAGATAAGTTTCTACAACTTGTACCTCCTACTAGTCTGTGCTAAAAAAGAGGCATATGCCTTGCTAGCAATCTTTAACTTTGGAATTAGGACACATCATACTTGAAAATACTACTCAAATCCTTTTATCAGGTGATTCAAAAGGCTGACACTTTGTGTTAGGTCAAGACGAAGAGAAAGATTAGTAGCAGATTCAGGCTATACTCTCAGTGTCCCTACTGTTTGGCCCATTGCCCACTCAGGACAGTTTCTAAAAGAGGAGGAGAAATCTTCCCAGTGGATGAACCTTTGAGCAAAAAAACCTATTCATTGGCTTGGAAGGGAAAGAAAAATGGTCTGAGGAAAATAAACACACAGACTCATAGGCAATAGCAAATGGCATGGTCAGGGTCCTGAAAGTAATACAATTTGTAAGTTAAAGACAAAGAGTATGGGAAAGAAGCTTTATTTATTATTTATTTATTTTCAGTGTCTTTATTGTTTGGTTCATGTAATCTAGAAGATACATTAATGCTAAAGGTAATTGTGGTGGATAAGGACAACGTGTGGTTTCTTGATAAACCCTGATATGAGAACCCTGAGATGAAAGTCATAGGGAAGACACCTAAGGTTCTAAAGTAAGACCTTTTTGCCTGCAGCAGAGAAATCTTGACCATTTCCCAAACAGCTACTGGTATGCTTTCTTAGTCCTGGTAGAGACCAGGATTGTAGGGGAAGTAAAACAATTTTTTCTCGACCTATCTTAGGTTTTCTGACTGTGAAAAGAGAGATTACTAGGAGAAAAACATACACATTTTATCTCATAATGTTTAGATATATTTGGGAGCACTCACAAGAAAAATGAAAACCCGAAGAAGCATTTGAGGGTCAAAAGCTTATATACTAGTTTAGATAAACGGCAGTAAATTGCAAAATATGACAAGACAAAGGGGTTTGGGCTAGGCAAAAGTAACCAGGAAGATAAGTTTAAACTAACCCAGTGTAACAAAGTTGATTTGTATTTTTTTCAGGGGGGACCTCAACTCCCTATATCTAGTGATAAAAATTTCTCCCTTCTGGTGCAGGAAGAATATCTTTCACATGGGAGTTTTATTTCCTGCTTTCAGGTCGAAAAACGAAACTCAGAGTTCCCTTTTTTCATCTTCTGTTTTTTGAGTTCTTTAACAAAATTTCTCCCATTTTAAATAATCCTATGTCAAGGTGTCAAAATTTGAGGTGACATTCTGTTACCTTGCAGTATCAATGTCACAAACATCAAGCCGTGAGGATGAGTGAGTGAACAGCAATCTAACATACAATGGAAATTGGCAACAGACAAGTTCAGAGGATCATGGGTAAGTACATGAACAGATAGCTCATACTCCCATGCTATCTGCCACTGTTCTACACATGACTCTGCCTCAACTCATACTGCAGCCAAATAAGGGATTCTTTATGAGCCAAATGGAGGAGAAAGAAAAACTTTGGCCTGGTTTATGCACTGATCAGCTATATATGTTTATGCAACCTGAAAATTGACAGTTGCCACATGACAGTCACATTCAGAACAGTTTCTAACAGAGGAAGAATCTTTCCAGTGGACAGAACTTTGAGCAAAAAACCTGTTCATTGACTTGGCATGGAAGGAGAAATAGTCTGAGGAAAATAAACACACAGAGTTATAGGCAATAGCAAATGGCTTGGTCAGGGTCCTGAAAGTAACACCATTTATAAGTTAAAGACAAAGAATATGAGATAAAAGCATGAGAATCCATGGGAGTGGGAACTAATTTTGTCGATATTTGTGTGTCAGTTCCCATCAAAGAGCCCAACAAAAGGCTTCATGCAACAGATGACTCATCCAATGAATATCAGGCAGCCTCTGACCCTGGTTACTTCAGTGTTTGCACAAGGAACCCTTGAAAAGAGGAATTGTGAAGGCAGAAAATGGGGCTATGCTTGCGCAGGATCATGGTTCCTCTCACTGGTGCTGATCTAGCTACTGCCCTTGCTGAATGCCCTGCATGTGAGCCATAGAGACCAACACTAAGCCCTTGGTAATGGTTCATTCTGGAGAAAAACAATTAGCCACTTTGTGGCAAGTTGCTTCAAATGAATGCCCCTCCACAGGAAGAGGCCAAAGGATTAATATGTGTAGTAGATATGAACCTTCCTTCTCTGCCCATAGCGCCTCAAGCAGCAGCACTGTTCAAGAGCTGGCAGAGTGTCTGATTTAACAACACAGGATCCCATTTAAAATCACTGTGGACTTCCCAGGCAATAAACACAGGTATGAAAGAGATCAGGTCTGTCATGAACACCATTGTACCTCCCTATTTCTTTCAGAATTCTAGGCAGTATATTGGTATTAAATTGAAATTTATTTTTTTAAATGGAAGAAATTTTGAAAAGAAATCTATTAAGGATATTTAGCATTATATTTCATGTCTTTCTCTGTGAACAAACTGTATATTCCCTCGAGTGACAAACCCACCAAATCTATTAGATGCTGTTTTCCAAGAATGATTAAGATGAAATTTTATTGAATGTACTAAAATAATATACATTATGAGTTTGTACTATATATGAGTTCTAGCAATATAATTTAATACAACTGGGGAATGCTGTGAAATTATTATTTCTTATGAGAGAAAAACAAAAATGGGCTTGAATTTTACCTTCTTGATTATACAGTTCTCAGCCAGATAATTCATAAAAGTATGAGCTGAGCCCTTGGTATAGACCTCTTCTGGGGAAGAACAGTCACTTAGCTGATGCTAAGTTTGAGCAGAGTTAAGCTGAGGTATATCATAATGGGCTAAATTTTGAAAACTTATTAGTTTGTAATTTTAAAAAAAGTCATCAAGGAGACTTTGGATAAAAATAGCACACAGAAATCATACTCCAGTTAAGCAGAATGACATGTAATCTAAGATCATCCTTGTACACACAAATATTCAAAAGGTTCATGAGACACTGAGCATTATAAACTACATTTGATTAGAAAAAAGTTCAGTTATGGCAGTTTTTAAAGACAGTGCTTGCTGATGACCCTCACAGAAATGTATGAAAATCTGGTCACGTACATTTATTAGAGAAATGTAATCTTCATTCTTTTACATTCTGCAATAAAGCTGATTAGATTTAGTAGTATGTCTATAACAAGTATGTTTTTCCTGTAGGTCTACCAATCTTCAGCTGCCATATATTGTATCCACCTCCACAGATCATGGTTGCATGGTATAGTTAAATAGCTGGAAATGAAAAATATGCAGACAGAGGAACAATGCAAGTAGTGATTTTTCAATTGATAAATTAATTGCAATTTGGTATGGATGTTTCTCAAAACACAGTTTTATAAGTAGACAGAGGCAAGAATGTAAATTACAACACATAAACAATACACTAAACTTTTTAATATATAAAATGCAATATATAAATAACACACTATAATATATAAACAATATAGTCATATAATGTCATTGCCAGTGACAACAATACAAATAAATATAGTTACAACACTGCCAACTGGTTAGTCCACTAATTTCTCTAAATATTTCAGCTCCTTATTGAGAGTCTTCTTTCTTATTTAGCCTGAATTCCACAGGCTATCAGTTCTCCCACTCCTTAGCTCCCTATTGCTTGGCTGTGGCTACATAACAAAATAGCAACCTGGATCTATCCTTCTGGCTACATTCTCTGTTTCTACACCAAGATTACTGAGTGTTGCTAGGGAAAAAAAAAAACAACATCACAGGACAGACTACTGTGAGCACAATTTCATGGTCTTTGACTTGAAATGGGTCCTTAATGCTACCAGATTTCCTCGACAGTTTCAGTATGCAGTTCTCTTCCTTTCTTCATATTGACTATTCCAATTAGTCATCATTTTCTTCTTTTTTTTTTTTCTTTCCTTTTTTTTTTTTTTGAGTTGAAGTCTCACTCTGTTGCCCAGACTGGAGTGCAGTGGCTGCTCCCGGCCACCACAGCCTCGACCTGCTGGGCTCTGGCGATCCTTCCTCCTCAGCCTTCCAAGTAGCTGGAACTACAGGTGCGCGCTACCACATCCGGCTGATTTATTGTAGAGATGTGGTCTCACCAAATTGCCCAGGCGGGTCTCGAACCCGCAGGCTCAGGCAATCCACTCACCTCAGCCTCCCATAGGTGTGGGATTACAGGCTGAGCCACCGAGCCCGGCTTAGTCATCATTTTCATTTCATTCCTATACCATCTCCTCCATCCTCACTCTGAGCAGGGAAATTAGTCTCTTACTACACAGATAAATTAGAAAATTTGGTAAAAGTGGTGAGGGGAGCAGAGAAAATGGACAGAAGAGTCCCTCAGCTATCATTATTTACTCTGGAAAAATCATCTCTTCATTTGCAGTCTCCTTTCATTCCTACACATCCAACTACTGGAAGGAATCTTCTCCACTTATTTGCTGATGGTATGAGTAAGGAATATTACTATAGTACTATTTAGCAATATGTTAACAATGAATTTTTCTTTTGTTCATTGACCCAGCTATTATCTTAAAAAAAAAAAAATCCAAGGGGAAAAAAAAAAATCAGAATATAAATATAGTTATTTTGTCAATTTTAATAGCAAAACTTGAAGATTTTCTACATGTCCATATTCAAAGATATTGTAGAAGATACAAAATTATAGCTAGTAGGAGGAATAAATTCTAGTGTTTTATATCACTGTAGAATGACTATAATTAACAATAAAATAGCTTCCAGGCAAGATGGCAATGGAACAGGTTGAAATGTGAGAGTCTCCACAAAAGCCAGTGTCCATAACAACTTTCTGCATGAGTGGGTGTGAGCCAATGGGTTAGTGAAAACCCATTTGAGGGGAGATGTACCTGGGGTACAGGTTCATGTACCTGGGGCTCTCCTTTGGAGGTGATTGCAACCCACCACCACCCTGAGATTGGAGACCCAGGTGCACAGGACTGTCTGTTGCCCTAGGGGATTTCTTGAGAGGAGGCAGCAGAGAACAACTGCCCCTTGCCACCTGGCACCCAGCCCACACCATCACCTGCAGCAGCAGACCGGGCATGAGCAGAAGGAACCATAAAGAAGGCAGGTCATGGAAATCTGGAATAAAGCTTCAAAGTAAGTGATGAAACACCAATGGGCACCATCTTCTCAGTCCCGGAACTGGGCAGAGACATGCATTGCCCCACCCAGCTCTACCCAACTTCCATCTTGGGACCCAGAAGATATCCTTCTCATCAGACTTGGAGAGACAGACACTCCTTCCCCATGCTGGAACAGGCACAGACATGTCATATCTGAGTAGGAGACTTGACAATAGCAGCAGCAAGCAGGGTGTCTGGATCTGATCCACCCTTTTCCCACTGTAGTCCATGGGGCATCTGACCCACACTGAGAGCCTGTGCTGAGAGTGGAAGAGAGGGGCTGGAGACCAGAATACACCCTAAGGCAGAGATGGCAGAAAGGAACCTGGAGTTACAGAAAGAGGCACAGAGCAAGTTTTTTTTTTGTCTTGTTTTAGTTTTTGCTTTTTTTTCTTCTCTCTTTCTTTCGTTTTTTGTTTACATTTTTGTACTTGCTTTATTTCTGCTATTTTAATGTTTTTTCTTAGACTTTCTGTTTTTGTATGGGTATTTTTGGGGGGGAATATAGCAACAGGAGGGGTTTTTGTTTGTTTATTTCTGTGATTATCTGTATGTTTTTGTCTTTTTTGTTTTTCTGCCTTTGTTTGTTTCCCTGATTATTTGTTAATTGGTACACTTGCCTATTTTCACACTTCTGATCTCTCTCCACCTTTCTTTCATCTTCCTCTTTTTCCCCATTCTTTCCCTTTTTCATATCTCATTTTGCTTTCAGGGGCAAACAGACATCCCCACTGCATGGACAGACTCTAAGTTGGTAGAAAGTGGGTTCCAGGGGGCTAACACACTTGTCAGCAGATACAGGTATCTGCAGATAGCTTCTGAATCACAGATTCCCCCTTAATCAAACCTGAAAGCTGCAAAAAATCACAGGCCCCCATCCCAAGTCCAACTTCAGAATTGAACAAAGCCAGAGGATCTACATAAGGAAGAATAGGAGATTGAGCAAAAATAAATGAAAGCTATTTCCCCTTCACTGAACAACAGAACCAAAGAGGTTAAAAAAAGGGGGGGGGGGGAGGAAAACCTACACAAATGAAGAAAAAACAAAGAAAGAATATGAGTCACACACAGGCTCCTGGGAGGTCAGGAACTGAGAATATAGACTCTGAAACTCAAACAATGAAGAGGCTCAAATATCAAGATATTAATCGGGAGAATAAATAGAAATAAGGAGAAAAAAGAGGAAAGAATGAAGAAGTGGATAACTGAGATAACAGCAATAAAGAATACAGTGAGTGAAATAAATAACAAACTGATAAGCTTGGAAAGCAGAATTAACCAAGCAGAAGAAAGAATCTCAGAGCTTGGGGAACAAAATCTGGAACTAACTCAAAATGTTAAAAACATAGAAAATAAGTTTTAAAAGACAGAACAAATCCTCCAAGAGATGAGCAATTATTCAAGAGGCTGAACCTAAGATTAATTCGAATCCCTCAGGCAGATAGCAAGATAGAGGCCACACTGTAATAAACATTCCAGGATATTATCCAAGAAAACTTCCCTCAGAGATGTGAACATTTAAATACAAGAGATTCAGAGAACCTCTGTAAGACAACAAATGAGAAGAACAACTCTTAGACAGATAGTAATTCATCTACACAAAGTAGTTATAAAAGAAAAAAATCCCAAAGGCAGTAAGAGAGTAAGGCCAGGCTATATCTACCAGGGAAGACCAATTAGAATAGCAGCAGACTTATCTACAGAAACAGTTCAGGCTAGAAGAGACTGGAGTCAAATCTTCAAAGTTCTCAAAGATAAACAATTTCAACCAAGAATTACCTACCCAGCTAAGCTATATTTCGTCAGTGATGGAGGATTAAAATCCTTCCAAGACATTCAATCCCTAAGAGTTTACACTGCCTCTAGACCAACTCTACAAGAAACACTTAAGAAATTATTAAACACAGAAGAAAGGAAAAAAAAAAATGACAATGCCCTTCCTAAAAATGCAGGAAAAAAGATTGAAAACACACATGGATCCACCACAAAATCAAAAGAAAGACAACAAACAAATACAAACAGCAACAACAACAACAAACTCCAGAAGAACCTCACAAAAGGGACAGACTCTCACATCTCAACAATTAGCCTGAATGTGAATGGACCAAATGCACCACTGAAAATACACAGAATGGCAAATTAGGTAAAATGCCAGGAGGCAACAATACATTGGCCCTAAGACACTCATCTTACCAGAAAGGACACTCACAGACTCAAAGTAAGAGGATAGGAAACAAAATTTCAGGTGAACAGAACACACAAAAAAGCAGAAGTCACAGTCTTAATATCAAGTAAAATATCCTTTAAGCCATCAAAAATTGAAAAAGATATGGAAGGTCACTACATAATGCTAAAAGTTTTAATCCATTAAAAAGAAATATCTATCCTAAATATATATGCACCCAACATAGGAGCAACAACTTTCATAAAGCAACTTCTAGGTAAACTAAAAAAAGATAATGACTCTAACACTATCATACCTAGGGACTTAAATACCCCGCTAACAACCCCAGACAGATCATCAAGACAAAAAGTCAACATGAAGATCCAGAACCTAAATGTGAAGTTTGACAAAATGGACTTAATTGATACCCACAGAACACTCCACACAACAACCATGGAATATACATTCTACTCATCATCACATGAAGCATACTGTAAGATTGACTATATCCTTGGTTATAAATCAAGCATAAACAAATTCCATAAGATTGAATTTCTGCCATGTACCTTCTCAGACCACAATGGAATAAAAATAAATATCAACACCAAGAAAATTCCCTCAAAACTTACAAAGACATGGAAACTAAACAGCATAATACTAAACAACTTCTGGGTCAACACAGAAATCAAAACAGAGATTAAATCCTACCTGGAAACAAATGAAAATGAAGAAACATCTTGCCAAATCTCTGGGATGCCATTAAAACAGTACTAAGAGGGGAATTCAAATCTCTATGAACACACATGAAGAAAATGAAAATATCACAAGTTAACAGCCAAAAAAATCACCTAAAGAAGATAGAAAAGCAAGATCACCAAAATCCTAACTTCAGCAGAAGAATTTAGATCACCAAAATAAATATCAAATTTGGGACATAGAAAACAAAAATATAATACAAAAAAAAAAAAATCAAAGAAACTGAAAGCTAGGTCTTTGAAAGGAAAAACAAGATTGATGGATCTCTAGCTAGACTGACCAAGAAAAAGAGAGAAAACGCCCAAATAAACACAATCAGAAACACAAACGATGAAGTCACAACTGACCCCAAAGACATACAAAAGATTATCAGAGATTACTATGTACACCTGCATGGAAACAAACTCAAAAACGGAGGACTTGCTTTCATCACACCACCTCCTCAGGTTAAAGCAAAAAGAAGCCGATATCCTAAATGAACAAATAACAACCCAGAAAATCAACAATGTCATAAGAAAACTACTTACAAAAAAAAAAAAAAAAGCCCTGAACCAGATGGCCTTCCAGCAGAATTCTACAAAACATACAAGGAGCTGATACCAATCCTATTGAAAGTATTCCAGGCAATCAAAAAAGATGGAACTCTCCCCAATCATTTTATGAAGCTAATATCACCTTGATACCCAAACCAGGAAAAGATCTAACAAAGAAAAAGAACTATAGGCCAATATCCTTGATGCTAAAATTCTCAACAAGATTCTAGGAAACTGGATCCAACAACACATCTTTTTGTTGTTGTTGTTGTTGCCAGTATTTTACTATTAAAAGTAAAGCTACTAAAAACATTCAAGTACATACTTTTCAACTAACATCTTAAAAACCATCCACCATTACCAAGTAGGTTTCATCCTCATGATGCAGGGCTGGCTCAACATCTGCAAGACCAAAAACATAATTAAATACATCAACAGATGTAAAGACAAAAACCACAGATTATATCATTAGGTGTGGAAAAAGTTTTTGATAAAATCCAGCACCCCTTCTTGATAAAAACCCTTGAAAATCCAGGCATAGATGGAGCATACCTCAAAATAGTAGGCGCCATCTATGAGAAGCCCACAGCCAACATATTGCTAAACAGACAGAAATTAGAACCACTTCCCCTGAAAACTGGAACAAAATAAGTATGCCCACTCTCATCCTTCCTGTTCAACATAGTATTGGAGGTCCTACCTAGAGCAACCAGGCAAAAGAAGGAAATCAGAGGTATTCAAGTAGGGAACAAGGAAGTTAAGTTATCCCTCTTTGAAGATGACATGATTCTATACCTCAAAAATTCAAAAGAATCTGTCAAAACCCTCCTTGCATTGATAAAGGACTTTGGCAAAATCTTGGAGTACAAAATCAATGTGCAAAAGTCAGGCACATTCTTATTCACCAAAAATAAACCAAAAGAATTCCAAATAAAAACACAATCCCATTCACAGTAGCCACCAAAATAATAATAATAATAATAATAAAATAAATTTTAAAAAAAGAAAGAAATACCTTGGCATCTTCCTAACCAGAGAAGTGAAAGACCTTTACAACAAAAACTACAAAACACTGCTCAAAGAAATTAAAGATGACACAAAACAAATGGAAAACTATTCCATGCTCATAAATTGGAAGTATCAACATTGTTATGATGCCCATCCTACCTAATGCAATCTACAAATTTAATGCAATACCCATTAAATTACCAGCAGCATTCTTCTCAGAACTGGAAATGACAATATAGGAATTCATATGGAAACATAAATGACCATGAATAACCAGAACAATTCTCAGCAAAACAAAAACAAAAACAAAGCAGGAGGCATCACACTGCCAGACTTTAAGCTTCATTATAAATCTACAATAATCAAACAGCCTGGTATTGGTATGAGAGAACAGGCATATAGACCAATGGAACAGAACAGAAAGTCCAGAAGTAAACCCTCAATTTCTCAATCAACTCATCTTCAACAAAGCCTCCACCATCAACCACTGGGGGAAAACTATTCAGTGAATGGTGCTGGGGAAACTGGCTTAACACAAGCAGAAAATTAAAATACGACCCCTACCTATCACCATACACAAAAATCAAGCCTAAATGGACCGAATACCTAAATGTAACACCTCAAACTGTAAGAATCTTAGAAAATGCAGGAGTCACCCTTATGGAAATTGGAACTGGCAACCAATTCCTGATCAAAACCCTAAGTGCCCATGCCATAAGAGATAAAATGGACAAGTGGAATTTCATCAAACTGACAAGCTTCTGCAAAGCCAAGAAACCATTGAGAGAGCAGGGAGGCAGCCCACAGACTGGGAAAAATTATTTGCCAGCTGTAAATCTGACAAAGACCTAACATCTAGGACCTACAAAAAACTCAAACATGCCTAAAAGAAAATAACAACAACAACAAAAAAAAACCCATTACATAGTGGGCAAAAGTTATAAATAGATACTTCACAAAAGAAGACATACGAGCAGCCAACAGTTACATGAAAAAATGCTCAGTCTCACTAATCATCAAAGAAATGCAAATTAAAACCACACTGAGATACTATCTAACTCCAGTC